>NW_027454544.1:0-72162 GCF_040206685.1 Ascaphus truei | reverse complement strand
CTTTTAACGCTGGCGCACACGAGAAACTGGGCCAAGCTTACTTCCGGCACGCTGACATCAGAGAGGTGCGCCGGCATTGGAAGCTTGGTGTGGGACAGAAAGAAGAGGCCTGCAGCAGAGGGATATCCGGGACCCGGCCACGAGAGGACTGGCAGCCGGCCAGGCTAGAGGTTAGGCCCAGCTTGCAGCACCGGCCGGGCCCTCCCACAGACACCTGGACCGGGACACCTGTCCCGGCTATCCCCCCCTGTCGGGGAACGGGCCTTGCAGGAGTCTATTACTCCGAAGCGTTGCTAACATTGAGAAGCAACGTTGGGTTGTGAAAATTATTACTGTTTGAGTGCTGTGGACAATTGGCTTAACCGTCAAACCCCCCATACAGCACCAGGACATGTACTGTATAGGAGGGAGGAATACATGTGATCACATTACTATCCTCTGTATCACAGGCATGGAAGGAGGAGGACAGCGACGAGGAAGAAGCAAGAAACAGCGCTTCACAGGTAAATGGGAATGGCGGAGCTGTGAATCTGCCGCACACATTTTTCATGTTCCTTTTGAGTGTATCTTGTGTCCCTTCATGTCTCGCTGTATCTCTATGTGTTTGCTAAGACTCTCAGTGCTACAGTGCTAGAGTCCTAAAAAAGGTGTGTGTGTGTGTGTGTGTGTGTGTGTGTGTGTGTGTGTGTGTGTGTGTGTGTGTGTGTGTGTGTGTGTGTGTGTGTGTGTGTGTGTGTGTGTGTGTGTGTGTGTGTGTGTGTGTGTGTGTGTGTGTGTGATAGAGCAAGAGCGCGCGAGAGTGAGATACAAACGCACAATCAGTTATATTCACACATATACCCACTAAAATATACACCGATTGATACTCTTGTAGAAGCACAGACACACACTACAATATATATATATATATATATATATATATATATATATATATATATATTTTTTTTTTTTTTTAAACGTTTTATGTTAGCAGTGCTTATGGGCAATCAGATTGGTCCGTTGGTCCGTCACTCAGCCTCGGGCCAATCTGATTGGTCCATTGGCACCCCCGCCCCCGAACACCTCTCATTGGCCTGCTGCCTTCGCTCACCACACCTACACCACTGCCACACTCTCCCAAGATTCACTGAGCTTTGGGAGCCATTTTGACGCCTCACTGCCTGCTGTCACATCAGAAAATAAAATAACCCCACTGCTCATCCCCTGCCGAATACTCAGGTACAGTGTCTTCTTAGAAACAAACTATATGCCATTTTATGCTTTTGCACCCCACCCTCACGCAACACTCACCCCCGGCACCCAACACCGCACGGTAGCACGCCTCTTCGGACACCTCTGTTCACCGCCTCACCACCACCTCAACCCAATTTGTATGCCGCTCGGGACCACACACCGTACTCTCTAACGTGGCCAAACACCTCACGATCAGCGCGTCTTCACTCCCTCCCTCACCACTTGCGAACACGCACACCATCTCTGGACCGCACACACTCCTCTGTCCCACATCCCCAATGCTACGCCGGCACCCTCTCTGTCCCCCACACCTTACTGTGGATCCTGGAACATCTCACATTCAACGTGCCTGCCACCCCACAACCTCTGGTACTCACACGACGCACGCCCTCTCGGTACCGCACGCACTCCTCTGTAGTCTGCCAGCACCCCTCACGTTCACCGCTTACCCACACCTCCGCTCACCTCAGCAATGCCATTCCACCACCCTCTATGGCCCGCACACCCTAATGTCGACCCAGCTCACCTTCACCGCGCCTCCCACACACCAACCTCTGTTACTCACACGACGCACGCCCTCTCGGAACTGCAGACGCACTCGGTCATCTACCCTGCCACCACACACGCATCACCACCCCTCCCCGTCAACCCTACCGCGGACACACCTCCCGTTCACCGCCTCACCCCGCCTCCCCTTCAACATCCCTTCCGTTCACCGCCTCACCCCCCCTCCCGTTCACCGCCTCACCCCCCCTCCCATTCACCGCCTCACCCCCCCTCCCATTCACCGCCTCACCCCCCCTCCCGTTCACCGCCTCACCCCCCCTCCCGTTCACCGCCTCACCCCCCCTCCCGTTCACCGCCTCACCCCCCCTCCCGTTCACCGCCTCACCCCCCCTCCCGTTCACCGCTTCACCCCCCCTCCCGTTCGCCGCCTCAACCCCCCTCCCGTTCACTCAACCCCCTCCCATTTGCCGCCTCACCCCCCCCTCCCGTTCGCCGCCTCAACCCCCCTCCCGTTCGCCGCCCCTCCCGTTCGCTGCCCCTCCCGTTCACCTCCCCTCCCGTACACCTCAAGACATCACTTTGCCCGACGCAAGAGCACCAAACCCCTGAGCAGCACATCTTCAAAGCCCCCTCCTTCCCCCCTCCCCCCCCTTTCTTCTGTGGACAATTGGCTTAACCGTCAAACCCCCCATACAGCACCAGGACATGTATAGGAGTGAGGAATACATGTGATCACATTACTATCCTCTGTATCACAGG
The DNA here is from genome assembly GCF_040206685.1 of Ascaphus truei. NCBI lineage: Eukaryota > Metazoa > Chordata > Amphibia > Anura > Ascaphidae > Ascaphus > Ascaphus truei. The sequence continues at coordinate 69,663 of NW_027454544.1, read as the reverse complement.
CATGGGAGGAGGAGGACAGCGACGAGGAAGATGCTAGAAAAAGCGCTTTAGAGGTAAATGGAATGGCGGAGCTGTGAATCTGTCGCACACACTGTGCTATTAGCTGTTGTACAGGACACTATTTATGGAAAAGTCTGCAACACTTTACAGTGTAATAATACAGAACCTGCTGGAGATGTTTTAATGAAGGTTAGTGGGTCCCTGTTTCCTCGGGTCTCATGGGATGGGAGCGTTCCCCAAATCTGAGGTTTGTGCCCCTATTACATGGGGGGGGTGGAGAAAACCATAGAAACAAAAATAAGGAAGGACAGAGATAAATAAAAGAGATAAGATTAAAGGTGGAGAGAGAGACTGACAGGAAAGAGATAGGAAAGGCAGAGAGTAGGGAGACTTCTCATCCAAGGTGATGAAACAGCTGTGACACATGGACACCTTCTCTGAGAAACCTTCCACTACCCATGTGGCATTACACCTCCACCGTTGGGGGTCCTGCGTCTGGGAGGGTGTGTGTAAAGGACCCTGGGGAGAGACATATAACGGAGTTCTGGGGAGGGGTGTATAATGGGTACTGGGCCTAGTGAGGTGGGTATTACGGGTACTGGGCCTGGGGAGGGGTGTATAACTGAGTACTGGGCCTGGTGAGGTGGGTATAACGGGTGCTGGGCCTGGGTAGGGGTGTAGGGTATAACGGGTACTGGGCCTTGGGAGGGGTGTATAACTGGGTACTGGGCCTGGTGAGGTGGGTACAACTGTACTGGCCTGGGGATGGTGTGTGTAAAGGACCCTGGGGAGAGATATAACGGAGTTCTGGGGAGGGGGTATATAATGGGTACTGGGCCTAGTGAGGTGGGTATTACGGGTACTGGGCCTGGGGAGGGGTGTATAACTGAGTACTGGGCCTGGTGAGGTGGGTATAACGGGTACTGGGCCTGGGTAGGGGTGTGGTAGGGTATAACGGGTACTGGACCTTGGAGGGGTGTATAACTGGGTACTGGGCCTGGTGAGGTGGGTACACGGGTACTGGGGCCTGGGGAGGGTGTATAACTGGGTACTGGGCCAGGGGAGGTGGGTATAACAGGTACTGGCCCTGTGGAGGGCGGTATAATTGGGTATTGGGGAGGGGGTATAAGTGGCACAGGAACTCTTGCGATACAGAGTATCACTGTCCCTGGTTACAAACACTTCATGTCTCCTGCAGGTCAGCGGACGCACAAAGGTGGTGCCCTTTGTCCTAGAGGACGATGATGCGGGACGACGAGGCGGACGACGAGTCAGACGACGAGGCAGACGACGAGGCGGACAATGAGGCGGACAACGAGGCGGGCTACGAGGCGGGCTACAAGGCGGGCAACGAGGCGGGCTACGAGACGGGCTATGAGGCAGACAGCGAGACGGACAGCGAGGCTGACAGCGAGGCAGACAGTGAGGCGGACAGCGAGGCGGGACAGCGAGGGGGACAGCGAGCGGACAGCGAGGCGGACAGCGAGACGAACAGCGAGGCGGACAGCGAGGCGGACAGCGAGGCGGACAGCGAGGCGGACAGCGAGGTGGACAGCGAGGCGGACAGCGAGGCGGACAGTGAGGTGGACAGCGAGACGGAAAGCGAGACGGACTTCAAGGCGGACGACAAGTGGGGTGACGAGGTGGACAACCACGAAGGGGAATACGAGAGGTGTGGAGGGATGTGTTGCTTCCCCTTTCACAGGGCTGGGAGAAGATCCCAGGGGCAGGTAGCAGAGGGGCCAGGGCATAGAAACAGGGGTATTCTAGGGGCCCTGAGAAGTTGGTTTAACCGCAGGAGAGGCAGATAAGATCAGGAAGGCTGCGGGAGGGACAGGTACTAGAGGGAGATAGGGATATTGGGCATGAGAGGGTGAGAGAACTAGGAGCAGGGCCGGTGCACGGGTTTCATGCGCCCTAGGTGAAACTTAAAATTTGCGCCCCAGTTGTATATAAAATAATAATAAGATAAATAAAATAATAAAATAAACAGTGGCGTAGCTATCGGGGCTACGACCACAACCAGCGCGACGCATAATAAAAATAAAAGGGCGCCAAAATACTGGATAAAAAAAAGAAAAATAATTTAAAAAAAACCATAAATAAATAAAAAATAATATGAGTAAAAAATTATAATTATTATTAATGCGCCCCTAAAACCTTTGCGCGCTAGGCGACCACCTAATGGACGGCCGGCCCTGCGAGATATGCGGGAGGAAAGGGGGTGAATGGGATAGATATGCAGGGGAATGGGGGAGCAGGTGAGTTATACACAGGGGCACAAGGGCCCCATCACCCGCATCTCTATATACTGAGTGTGCCCCTGTGTATAATAACGCTGATCTGTGCTGCTCCATCTGATCTCACTGCGCAGTGATCCAGGGACCCTCCGATCGCCATTTAATGGGGTCAGGAAGGAATTTTTTTCCCCCATTGCACAGCAGGGGTTATGTTTCGCCTTCCTCTGGATCACAGCAACAAACTGCCCTTTGTGCATGAATTATCAGTGAGATCTTTATACACCCTGCATTGGTCTTCACCCCTTTGCTGCCGGTGGGGCCTGCAATGCATTGCTCTGCGTGTTACTATATCGCTCTGCAATGTGCTGCAGGCCCCTATCAGCAAAGAGATTAATTATTTCAATAAAATATTCTCTTTAATCCAACCTATGTGTAGTGTCCTTTTCTATCCATTGTATCTATTGCTAACAGCTCAGTGATTCTTACCTAGGACGCTGCACTAGTGTCATGCTGCCAAGCCCGGGTGTGAAGGAGATTTATAGGTCACATATACACTTCTGCCAAAACACACGTGCAAACAGGAAGCCCCTCTGATCTGTCATATCTTTTATTACACAAAACGGTATCTAAAAGGGTAAAAAGAACATACATGGGATTCTGCTACAAATATCTCTCTAATTACAAACCAATTAGCAAATCATTCAGATTAGAGTCGAGCGAAAAGAAAGGGTTAAGTATCTCATGTACAGTATATGCAGTGCGGGCTGTTCTGCAGCATTACATGCAGGGGGCAACGTGTAGGGGATATAAGTAATGCTGATCTCAGAGCTGACCAGCTGACCTGCTCCACTGGCTGACCGGCTGACCTGCTCTACCGGCTGATCGGCTGACCTGCTCTACCGGCTGTCCGGCTGACCCTGCTCTACTGGCTGACCTGTTCTACCGGCTGACCTGCTCTACCGGCTGACCGGCTGACCTGCTCTACTGGCTGACCGGCTTCCCTTTCAGCTAAATGACCTGAATTGTGGCCCATGTATCTCCCAATGAAACGTGTTATTGGCATATTCTTGTTTGACTCGTTCTATACAGACATTTTCTATATATTTATTGTGGGATTTGATAACATCTGTAAGATCTCTCAGAATATCACGTTCTGTACGTTTGTGCTGAAGATTTTTCCATTCTCATTTACTTAATATTAGTTTTTGGCTTCAATTATTTATATCGAGTCCAAAATACCTTTATACAGAATGCTGTTCCCTTTAGCCCACAAATGCTGCTTCATTAAAGCCCACGGGTGGCACTTTATGCATTCTCAGACTTTTAGGCAACATCCCCAATTTCCAAAAGTGGGATAAAATCTGTGCATTTTTAAATGGTTAATTTTTACATTTATCCATTGTGACAAAATATCAATTTTCTCACTCAGACTACTAAATCCCCTCCCCAAATATATCCGTTTCACATAAAAGTGTGTGCGCATCTCCTTCCGTCTAACTGGCACGTCGTCCTTACGGGCGCCACTCCTTGTAACTCCACGCTGCCCTCCAGTGGTAAAAGAAATAAGATATATTTACTATACTCGTCTGGCAGCTGCTCCCGTATAAGGTGGGTAACTCTGTATTAGGGGTCTTGGTTAGAGTATATTTTATACTTATGTCGGATAGATGAGGAGTTAATATTCCTAACGGGTTATTGTGAGAGGCCTTAGATCTTATCCTATATGCACGCAGCCCTCGCCTCTCTGACCTTGAACACATACTTCAATCTGATTTTTTGAGACTTGAAACTGAATTTCCCAAAACAAACTGAGTTTAAACACTGACAAGACTGTAACAATGGTATTTGGGACCAGAGCTAAATTGCTAAAGCTTCCAATGACAGAGCTTCAGATAAAAACCAACTCTAATACCATCCTAGCCCCTGTTACTTGTTTGAAATATCTGGGCATATAGTTCAACTCCCATTTAACATTTGGTTGCACATTGATACCCTGACATCCAAATCCTATGCCAAACTTGGTATACTTTATAAGAACAAATCCTCCCTGTTAGGTTGGACCGTGCTAGAAAATCTTCCATGGCCCTTGCCGTTTTGTGATTATGTGCCACTTTCTCTCCATTATATAAATTTTCATAGAATGCTTTAAATTCCTCGACTATGCTTTTTGGTTGGATGTGGAGGAGCCGTCTTTCAGACGTATCGCCTGTATGTTATAATTAGGCTGTCTAGTGTTTAGTTTGCGCGCTAGCATGGTATCCGGCCTGTTCGCCTTTTCGTAAAATTTCCTCTGTGACACAACTCATAGACTTATCAGCCTGGGAGACCATTAGTAGATTTAGTGTGATTTTGGTGTTCTTTAACTCCAATAGGACCCCTGGATCTTGTGTCAGTTTGTGTCTTGATGTGAGGGAACTTAATTTGGATTGGAGGACTGCTATCCTCTTATTACGCTCTCTCTTTCTACGGGCTGCGATGCTAATTAATGTGCCTCTTATGGTTGCCTTATGGGCCTCCCAGAGGGTGAGGTCGCTGCTCACCGAACCATAGTTGGTCGTGAAGAATTGATCTATCTCCTCTCCGACTGAGTCGCATATATCTGGATCTTGAGTAGAGACTCGTTTAACTTCCAATTTGCACCGGGTCTATCAGGGCGAATTTGGTTGCACCTCAGCTCTATAGGCGCATGGTCTGACCATGAAATATCATGGATCGAAGCCTGAGCGACCAAGGGGACCAGTCTACTAGAAATGAAGAAGTAGTCGATTCTGCTGTTAACGTCGTGGGGGTGGGAGTAAAAAGTATAGTTTTTTTCTGTGGGGTGGAGTTCTCTCCAGATATCTACAGCTGGGTTTTTTTTGAGACCTGCTTTTAGGGTGTCGATTACTTTCTTACGACAGTTTCTAGCGATTCCCGATCTGTCTAGCTTCGGGTTCAGGTAAGGTTGAAGTCTCCCGATAGTATTATCTGGCCTTTGGCTACCTGCGTGAGTTTCTGGAAAAAATCCTTAAGAAAATTCGTGGCCTTGTTCACCCGGGGCATACACCGATGCTATTGTCAGTGGCTGTTCTTGTACTGATCCCACCACTATTAAGTATCTGCCTTCACTGTCCCTCCTAATCGTGTCAAGAGTGAATGGAACCCTATTGTGAAAGAGAACTCCGACCCCTCTTTTTTTTTCTGTAGCGGACGCTAAGTAGAATTGTGAGAATTGTCTATCCAGGAATTTGGGGACACTGGTACGGCTAAAATGAGTTTCCTGTATTAGGAGGATGTCCGCCTGTTTTGCCTTAAGATCCGTAAAGGCGACCTTTCTTTTCCTAGGGTTGTTAAATCCCTTTACGTTTATAGATACAAAATTCAGCGCCATATAGTTAGGTTAGTGTCTGGGATCTGCTTAGAGATGTTATGGTTCTGAGGTGGTCCCGACCTGGGCCTCCTAGTGTCGTCAGTGTGACCTGAGATAAGTATACGCCACTGGGTTGGCCTTTCCCTGCTCTGATGGTAGGCCCGTATCCCCCAGGAAGGAGAGAGGGAGGAGGAGGAGGGGGAGGGGAGGGGGGAAAAACTGAGTAAATAAAAAGAAAAAGGGAAGAGCCTTGTCTGGGCCTGATCCAGAGTCGACTCTTGTGCCCTGTTTGTCGGACCGCCAACTGGCACCCATCAATCGGGAGTGTCAGTCGTTGTGGGCGTGTCCTCTGTAGGGCGTGTTGGCTCCCATGGACTACCTCCATGGGATACCTTGTGAGGCGCCGGCGAAGACCAAAGGTGTCTCGCACCGACATTGAACTTTGTGTGTGTGTTGCGGCATAACATAACAATCTTTATTGCAACTTCAAAAGAAATTAACTGTAACTGTAGACTTAGCTTAATTCAGCTTCGGCTCCACGGTCGCATCCCAGCACTCGGGGGCCACCCCGGACCGGTGTCTCCCCACTCCCGGTGTTGATGCCTCCGTGGGATTCAGCGTCGGGGGCTTACGTAACCTCGCTCGCCCCGTCCATGGACCCCATGCGGAGTGGGGGCCTGTGTCGCGGTCAGGGCTCGGTCCACCGAAGTGGGGCCCCCCGAGGGTGCCCCCGAGCACCCCGATACTCCGCCAGCCGACTGCCGTGACCAATTGCTGACCCTGCAGCTGACAAATTGCATTAAACATTAGTCCTCTGGTGAAGCATAAGTCATAAAGGTTAAACGAAAAAACCTGGGTCAAACATGGACCCAATTATAACCCAACTCCCTTGAGCCTGTAATGTCCCCCATAGTCAACACCCCTTTAAGCTATATCTGTGTCAATCTGGCCACGACATGAACCCCCCTCTGGTGAAACCTCCTTCTCTTCTTTACCTGATCCCTCCAGCACAAGGCGTATTGCTCATCTCCCTCTGTTTAACGTGAATGCAACCTAGGGGGTTGGGGGCAGGAGGAGGGGCGGCAGGGGGGGGAGGGGGGAAGAGGCGGGGGGAGAGGCGGAGGGGGGAAGGGTGAGGGGAGGAGGGGGGGAAGAGGAGGGGGGAGGAGGAGGGGGGAGGAGGAGGGGGGGAAGAGGAGGGGGGGAGGAGGAGGGGGGAGGAGGAGGGGGGGAGGAGGAGGGGGGAGGAGGAGGGAGGGAGAGGAGGAGGAAGGAGGGAGAGAGGAAGGGAGGAGGGGGGGAGGGGAGGAGGGGGGCGGGGGGGAGGAGGGGGGTGGGGGGGAGGAGGGAGGAGGGGGGAGGGAGGGGGAGGGAGGAGGGGGGGAGAGAGGGGGAAGGGAAGGGGGAGTGGGGGGGAAGGGAAGGGGGAGTGGGGGGGTGGGGGGGGAGAGAGGGGGATGGGGAGGGGAGAGGGAGTGGGGGTGGGGGGGGAGGGGTGGGGGGGAGGAGAGGGGGGGAGGTGAGGGGGGGGGGGAAGAAGAGGGAGGAAGGGGAGGAGGAGGAAGGCGAGGAGGAGGGAGGGGAGGAGGGAGAGGGGAGGGGGAGGAGGGGAGGGGGAAGGAGGGGAGGGGCTGAGCGCGCAGGACAGGGAGGGGTTAGAGGCTGATTTTACATTAGAAGAACTTACCCAGGTCATCACCGACCTCAAACCCTCCAAGGCCCCGGGGCCAGATGGGTTTTCGGGGCAGTATTATAAGGTGTTCGCTGAGAACCTAGCCCCATGGCTGCTCCGAATGTATAATGCTGTTTTAGCAGGAGCCCCGTTCCCGGAGCAGATGCTCCAGGCGTCAATCTCAGTTATCTATAAACCTGGGAAAGATCCGCAGGACTGTAAAAGTTATAGACCAATTTCCCTAATTAATACAGATGTCAAAATATATGCCAAACTACTGGCCAATAGATTATGTCTCATCCTGCCCAGACTCATACATCCAGATCAAGTCGGCTTTATAATGGGTAGACAAGCTGCGGACAACACCCGACGCATCATTGATCTGCTAGAAATAGCCACTAATCAGAAATTAAACATTATGATGTTGAGTCTGGATGCCGAAAAAGCGTTCGACAGGATAGACTGGCCATACTTAAAACAGACGCTTGGGGCATTCGGCTTTGGGGAAAGGGTGAGTGGTGCGATAATGTCGCTATACTCGGGCCCCGCAGCCAAGGTCATACATCAGGGTTTCCCCTCTAATCTATTTCAAATTAAAAGCGGCACACGACAGGGGTGCCCGTTATCCCCCCTGTTATTCGCCCAATGTATGGAACCTTTGGCTGCGCAAATCCGTAACAACCCGGATATTTCAGGGATTACGGTGCATTCACAATCACATAAGGTTGCCCTGTATGCAGACGATATACTGCTGCTGATCTCCAAGCCTCTAACCTCCCTGCCGAACCTATTTGACCTGTTAGATAAATTTAATAGAATATCAGGATTCAAAATCAACCAAACCAAATCAGAGGCCCTAAATATTAGCCTCCCAAAGGAAACTGAAAAGCTACTGAGTCTGAACTTTAATTTCAATTGGCAACCAAAACATATTAAATACCTAGGGGTCTACATCACCAAAAATTACAGGGACATCTATGAGGCTAATTACCCCAAGCTAATCAAGACACTAAAAGCAGATTTAAAAAAATGGATGCCCTACAAGATCTCCTGGATAGGTAGGATACATAGTGTAAAGATGAATCTCCTCCCCCGTATCCTATATTTGTTTCAGACTCTACCAGTGCCACTTAGACTGAAGGATATACTCTCACTTCAGTCTGATATCTCCGAATTTATCTGGGGAGGGAAAAAACCGAGAGTAAATAAGACAATTATGAGAAAAACCACGCGGACAGGAGGCCTAGCGGTACCTTGCCTGGTCTCTTATTACAAAGCGGCGCAATTGTGTCAACTCACACAATGGCAGACCAACCCTGATCTGAAAAGATGGGTGGATCTGGAAAAGAGGGCTTGTGCCCCATTAGAGATAGAGAATTTGCTCTGGTTACCCAAAACAGCTATTAAATGGGCTGAACGGCCGCTCTCCTCGGTGGCCAACTCACTGTCGGTATGGGAAACCACGAAATATAAACATACCCTGACCTCAAGGCGCTCTAGGATGGCCCCTTTATGGGGCAACCCTGACTTTGCACCGGGACTAGTGGCAAATGCCGCAGGGCCTTGGAAAAGATACGGATATCTTAGGTTAAAGGACCTGGAGGGTATACCGAACAAAATTAAATCATTCGAACAAATCCGATCTGAAAAAAACGTCCCACACTCCGAATTTTTCCGCTACCTCCAGGCCAGAGCGTTCTTCACCAAAAACTCCCCCTTCCCGCCACTAACCACATTTGAAAAGCTCTGTCTGACGAAAACAGACACGCAGGGACTTACATCGCAGATCTATAGAGAAGTGGTTGGTTCTGGGAGCTCACAGCAACGACAGAAACTGACGTACCAAATTGGATGGGAAACAGACTTAGGGGAGGAACTGGAGGAGGACGAATGGACGGCTATTTTAGAGGCTACTGCTAAGAGCTCCATATGCACTACTTTGAAGGAGAATGCATATAAAGTATTGATGAGGTGGTATCTCACCCCACTAAAATTATCAAGGTTTGTCACAGGATACTCCCCGCTGTGTCCCAAACAGTGCGGAGAATCGGCGGACCTGTTACACATGCTGTGGTCTTGCCCTCGGATCTCACACCTGTGGGATGAGATTAGACATTGGCTCCGGAGGATTTTTGACCTCGCAATTCCCCCTGATCCGTGGCTGTTCCTATTGAACAGACCATGGAAGGGTCTTTCAAAAGCAGGTAATAAACTAGTTGCACATTTTGCAACAGCAACAAGGTGCGAGATCGCAGCTATGTGGAAACAACCAGAGATCCCAAATATCCCAAAAATTCGAAATCGATTATGGTACATATGCCAGATGGAGAAATTGACGAGTCTGGTCAATGACACTGGCGAAAAATATATAAAAGTCTGGACGCCTTGGCTGGAACAGACAGACATCCCAGGGGTTGAGGTAGCCACGATATGGCAGTGATTATTCCAAGTGCATTCTCGTACAAGGTAAGCGGAACGGACTACGAGACCTAGTTGAGGACACGCCATGTGAACACCTTGGGTGGCCCTGGAAGTCGGCAAACAATCGTGTAGAGTACATCTACCAGCCACCTATGGGAAAATGGCAGTGCAGCGTGCCCACGCCCCCCCCCTTCCCTCCTTCCCACCCTCCCCCGCCTTAATTTACCCTTTTTTTTTTTTTTTTTTTCCTTTTTTATGTGTTGTCCCCCCAAGTTTAAAATACATAAATATCCCAACTGGTTATAGAGATATCATGTTCAACGCATGAACACTTAGGGCTCCAGAAGGAGAATGTAGCAGTATCGTACATGAATGTAATACTGTGAATGTTCGTGTTATTTGTATTGCGATGCTATTTATATTGAAAATCTTCCAATAAACTTGAAGTTATAAAAAAAAAGAACAAATCCTCCCTAAGGCCCTAATGCAGTAAGCAGCGAGTAAGCCCAGAGAAGCTGGCGATAAGAGCAAAAATTACCGGGTTTGTTGCCAAAAAAAAAAAAAATCGGTAGACGCGCGGTGATAAGCCACTTTTTGGCACTGATTGCCGGTTTTTCAAACACGCTCAATTCTATAAGCCCTGATCAGCTTATTGCGGCTGATCGCCACTTTAAAATTGCTGTTTCTTCTCCAAATTGTCCTGCCACAAAAGTTGGCAAGAAGGTGGGGTGAAGCAGCGATGAAAATAAAATGCATGTGTCCCGGAGATGAAATCCATTAATATCAGCACCAGAGACCCCCGGCATGAATCTGATGCATAAAAAATGCATTTACAGGCAACTTCATTACCGCCAAGGCAATGAAGGGGTTATACACCCGTGCCAGGCTTATTGTGGGTAGCGGGGGTGGGTGAAGGTGGTATTTGGCCCTGGGTGGGTGTTTAGGCCTTGCGGGGGGGTTGCAGGATGACAACCTCTTCTTTATCTTAGCGGTTAATAACGCTAAGGTAATGAAGGGGTTAACCCCTCCCGCTACCCCCCACCCGGTAGGCCTAAACACCCTTCCTTGGGACCAATACCCCATTCACCCACCCCCACTACCCACAATAAACAAAAATACACATAACAGCCCCACTACCCACCTCCTAGGTCCCTAATAAACCATTACAATATTCATGAAACCATTATTTTTTTTACACACAGGATTAATACCGCAGTCCAGCAGGGGGCCCCGGTAGTCCAGATGGGTTTCCGCAGGTTCCACAGTTCACCCTGGGGGTGCCCACCAGTGTCTGGGGGACTTGGGTTATCCCCGCTAGGCTCTGTGGGCCTCCAGGTGGTCCCCGCGGGTGTCTCGGGGCCCTGGGGTGATTCCCACGGGTGTCTGGGGGGCCCTCGGGTGGCCCCGTGGGTGGCTGGGACCCCCACAGCTGTGGGGCCACTGGTTCTTCCCCGCAGCTGTCCCCCGTGGTTCCTCAGGTGGTGCCTGTGGGTGGCTGGGGGTCCTTGGGTTGTCCCGTGGGTCCCCGCTGGCCTGCTGTATCAATCCTGTATTTAAAAAAACAAAAGGTAAGATATCAGGGTATAAAATAAACAGCGACAAATCTGAGGCCCTAAATCTTAGTCTTCCCGACCCAACAGTCAAACTCCTTAAGCTAAATTTCAACTACCGATGGTGCCCCTCATGCATTAAGTATCTCGGAATTAATGTGTCATATCTATTCTTATTAAATTTATATCATGTTTTGTGCCTTGATCCTTCATTTAATTAAAACAAAGAAAATATGAAACAGAGGCAGTTACAGATGCAAAATCTCAGATATTCCCTTTATAATAACGCGCAAAGCAGCTCCTCCCCTAACTGCTCCTTTTATGTGTCATATCTCCTCCTCAGCCCCAAACACTGCCCCAATAAATGTGTGCATGCTGAGAGGAGGTGCTAAGACTACAGCTCCCAGCATGCTTTGAGCCGAAGAGACCTGATTTCTGTCCCCACCCCACAATCCTTCTGTTCTAACATTGAGATGCCTGATAACCAGACTTGTATGTATGTAGGTCTTTATTTATATAGCGCCATTAATGTGCATAGCGCTTCACAGTAATAATACACGTGACAATCATATACCGTAAATAACAAATAATACAAATAGCAAATGATGGGAATAAGTGCTTCAGACAAAAAGTAATATTTCGGAAGAGGAGCTCCGAAGAGTTTACAATCTAATTGGTAGGAAGAATTTACAGAGACAGTAGGAGGGCATTCTGGTAAGTGCATCTGCAGGGGGCCAAGCTTTATGTATCATGTGTATAGTATTATCCACGGTGCTACTCACATGCTTCTTTAAGCAAGTGTGTCTTAAGGTGGGTCTTAAAGGTCATTCCAGAGGTGTGGGGCAGTGAGAAAGGTTTAAGGCGGGAGAGAGCTTTAGATAGAAAGGGGGACAATGCAAGAGTCGGGATGGTGCATAGCAAGAAAATAGGGCTGAGATGTAAGGAGGGGCAGAAGAATAAAGCTTTAAAAATGAGGAGGAGAATTGAGTGGAGGGACGTGGTTTGGAGCCTGACAGGGATAGTCGGGTTTGTCTGAAGCTCCCTAAGATAAACATTGACTGAGTAATACTAGTCCAAATTCAGAAAAAATAATAATTATTATATGCCAAGAATCCCAGAAGCAGACTTGCTTGCGATCGCGGGCTATTCGTGCCCCCCTGCCGGACCACCCACGGGTCGGATGACCTAGGAGGCGAACACCACGGGAGCAGAATAAAAGTGAGTGGCGAAAAAGGCAGTGACATTGCGGGACCACCGAGCTCCCAGTACCTCCTAACACACTGGGCACCAATAAAGAAGATAAGAGCTAGCGGCTATAGGCGGAGCGGTCTACGGCTATCTGCGCCACCGGGGCTTTCAGACTTGCCTCCCATCTAAGGGCTGGACTGTAAACGGTATGTGCGGTGGTGGTGCGAGGCTCTGGTTCGGCTTTGTGGCATCTATAATGGCCGCCATTGCCCTGTGACAGAGAGGGAGCTGTGTGCCGGGCTTACCTTCAGCCCTGCCCACGCCCCCCTCTGCCTTCCTGCGCCGCCTTCCTGCGCCACCTTCCTGCGCCCCCGCTGTGAGGAGGGGGACAGAGCAGAGCAGCTGATTGACTGAGCTGTCTTGCTCTGTGCAATGGAGTAAAAGTGGCACACAATTCTAGAACAAAAAGAGCTCTAAGGGAGTTCCTGGAAAGCTCCAAGCTGCCAAGATTAGGCAGTTAGGATAGGGAGGTACTTGGGAGCAAGTTTTACAATAGAAGAATTGTCACGGGTAGTCGACAAGCTGAAACCATCCAAGGCTCCGGGGCCGGATGGCTTCTCGAATCTCTATTATAAGAAGTTCTTTGAGCAATTGTCTCCTTCGGATGTTCAATGCGGTCCTGGCAGTGGCCCCATTTCCCAAGCAGATGCGCAAGGCGTAGGGTGACCATTGTCCTGGAACTAGATTCCATATTCCTCTGTCTCCCTTTGCAGCTTATGGGATTCATTTCTCCCTAGTTAGCTGCCTGTTATTTTCCCTGTCCCAGAAGCTTGCTGCATGTGTAAAAGACAACATTTTGATACACATGTTGTTTACATAGACATAGTCAGTGAGTTGCTATAGCAACCTCAGCCTTTCTTTCAGAATGGACTAGTCTGCTCTCCCCCTCTGCCTTGCTCACAGATGGTCTGTCCCCAGACTATCCTGCTACCCAGATTCCCTCTCACTTCCTTTTACCTTCTACATTGGCTGAGTGAGTACCTTCTGTTATTCTCTCTACTGGCAAGGCCTCATCCTTTTCTCCTTTCCCCACTATCAAGCACACTCACCATAGAGACATTCTCCCACAACACCATCATCCACAAGTACCTTGGGGAATCTCTGCTTTCCCCAATAAAGTGAAGAAAAGACAAAGTACTTGTTGTGCTTGTAACAGGAACGAGTTGAAACTATCTGGGCTTTTCATACTAAACGTGACTGGTCTCAGAATAGTGAAAAGGAGGGCCGTGTGCCTTACAGACACATACAGGAGCTGCTACTCAAAGACTTTATGCTTACACAGAGCAGTCTCTGCAGACTGACAAGCAGCAGCCTTACTATCAACAATCAGCTTGCACTGCACACAGCCTGCAGCAGTACAGCTGTCAGCTTACACTGCACACAGCCAGCAACCAACTTTGCACACAAGGCAGCAGCTGTGCAGACAGACAGTTCATAGCACACAGAACTTTGTTTGCCTTTTTCTGTTTGAGTTCACCCTCTGCCCAGCTCTGTAGTGAGGAGCTACCATCTCACCTACCCCTGTGCACATCCCCCTGTTAGCGCCACCAAGGGCCACGCCATCGGACACCCGGCAGGACACGGGTCAGAGCCACCGGACACCTGTGAGTACAGCTACCCCTACACTGAATGCGGCAGGACACTGCTCTGCATCATCTGAGACAGTCACCCATCGCTGATGCAGGTAAAAGACCGCACGCCACACGCAGTGGCTAAAGGCCTACACACACCTAAAGCATGGCAGAACTCAGAGCCTCACCAGACATCACGCAGGAGAGTGACCACTCAGACACATAGACCGCTGCGCAACTGCAACAGGCACAGGCAGATGCAAGGCCTAAACGGACAGTCACACTGACACAAAAGGCCCGCGAAAAGTACGAAACTGACATTGACGCACACCGCGAAAAGTTAGAGAAAGCCTGGGAGGACACTGGTTGTGAAATATGTAACGTTGCAAGTACTAGCGATCAGGAGAGACAGATTAGGCAAGCGATAGCACAATTAAGGTCAAGTCACAAACGCTACCAAATGCTGTCACAAATATATCTCGCCTACCTGAAAGAATCAACACGGAAGAAAGCTTCAGCGAACGTGACCAGCAGGAGGGAACCGACCTGGAGCGCGACGGCTTCCTGCAGACCACCATCATGGATGCCCAAAGCGAGAGAAAAGAGCTTCTCCTGGAGACCGCATCGTAGAGCTCCAGCATATCCTGATTCTGCGCTCGACTATTTCCAATCCGAGTTCTTAAAACTCTGTGATACCCATGCTCCACTACGCAGAATAAGGGTACGGGGTGCCCACCTTCCATGGGTTACACCTGACCTTATAACACTCTACCAGTTCAGGGATGCCTTGTGAAAAAGCCACAAAATAACTAGCACTACCAAGGATCTCAATCACTACAGATGCCTGCGGAACGTGTGCACAAGGCAAAAAAGGCACGCAAAAGCACAATATTACTGTGACAATCTCCTCCAGAACACATCAAACCCAGCTAACTTCTGGAAGGTTATCAACAACATATTCCAGCCTTCTAACCACCAACAGCCAAGTAATATCACTAAGGGCGATATTACTCTGACAAACCCCACCGACATTGCAAATGCATTCAATGATTACTTTGTGGGGTGTGCTACTAACTTATTAGCAAAACGCAACCCAAACCATAAACCTGAATCTCATCCTGGGAGTACCCCTATAGCCCCACCCCCTCCCAACATTGCCCACAATTTTCAATTTGGCCCAGTATCCGAAGAGGAGATTACACAAGCGCTTCTCAAATTAAAACTAAGCAGCCAATGTGGACCTGACTTACTACAATCTAGGTTCCTAAGACTTGGAGCCCCAGCAGTTGCCAAACCAATTGCTTCCATATTCAACGCTATCCTGTCTGCTGGCCATATCCCTAAGACCTGGAAAGCTGTCAGAGTTGTCCCAGTCTTCAAAAGTGGGGACAAAAACACTGTCTCAAACTACAGACCAATCTCCCTTCTCCCAATCCTATCCAAAGTCATGGAAAAATGTGTCCACTCCCAATTAAGCGATTACTATAACAAGACAAATTTTCCTAGCCAATTCCAATCTGGCTTTCGCCCCAAACACTCCACCGTAACTACCCTGCTAAAAGTTTGCAATGAAATCCAGTGTGAAATGGAACGCGGTCAACTCACTGGTGCAGTATTCCTAGATTTTGCAAAGGCTATTGATACTGTTGATCATGCTATCCTGCTTAACAAACTCCAGAGCTCTGGAATAGGGAAACATGCTTTAAACTGGTTTCAGTCCTACCTATCAAGTAGATCCCAACATGTGTCCATCTCTGGCGCTAACCAACCCCCTGGCTATCACCTGTGGTGTCCCGCAAGGCTCTGTTCTGGGGCCCCTACTCTTCTCAGTGTTCATCAATGATCTTCCCACAGCTTGTCAGGAAGCCTCAATACACATGTATGCGATGACACAATCCTATATGCACACAGCCATAGCCTCTCTGACCTTCAATACATACTTGAGTCAGACTTTTTCAGACTCGAAAACTGGATTTCCCAAAACAAACTGTTTTTAAACACTGACAAGACTGTAACAATGGTGTTTGGAACCAAGACTAAATTTGTAAAGCTTCCAGTGACTGAGCTCCAGATTACAACCAACACTAACACCACCCAAACTCCTGTTACTAGTTTTAAATACCTGGGCATATGGTTTGACTACCACTTAACATTCGGGATGCACATTAATACCCTGACAACCAAGTCGTATGCCAAACTAGGGGTACTCTACAGGAACAAATCCTCCCTAAGTCTCCTGGTCAGACAACGTATTGCACAGCAGATGCTAATGCCAATTATTGACTATGGAGACATACTGTAGTACTGTATATGGCTCTGCACCTCAAACCCACCTTAGCAAACTTGACACCCTCTACAACTCAATTTGTCGTTTTGTTCTCCAATGCAACTATAACACACATCACTGTGAAATGCTTAAAGAACTAGATTGGTCATCACTCGAGTCTAGGCGCAAAGTTCACCTTTCCTGTCTTGCCTTCAAATTCTTTTTGGGCAAGCTACCCAGCTATCTGAACAAGCTCCTCACCCCTACCACATGCAGCACTTATCATCTGAGATCAGACTCCAAAAGACTGTTCATGGTCCCAAGGCTCAACAAAGTATCCGGCCGCTCCTCCTTCTCTTACCGTGCACCCCAAAACTGGAACAATCTATCGGAGACTCTCACATCCACCACCAGTTTAAGTTCTTTCAAATCTAAGGCTGTCTCACATTTTAATGTGGTCTGTAATTGTTTCATACGCTCATAATATACATTATCTTTAACTGTGCACGCAATGTCTTGTATATAATGTATACCCTGCTCATTATGTAACTGTATTTGTAAACATGTATTATTTGTCTTAACTCTGTGCCCAGGACATACTTGAAAACGAGAGGTAACTCTCAATGTATTACTTCCTGGTAAAATATTTTATAAATAAATAAATAACATCCTGACACTCGTCAAGGTCAGCAAGATCAGTGCAATATCACGTGTCTAGCGCAAGCGTAAATGCCACCAAGCCACCGCAGAGGCCGCACGTGCCAGGGCCGCATATGCTCAGAAAGAGGCAGCCATGAAACTAGAAAGGGCCCGCATAGAAGAGGAGGAGCAGACAGCTGCTGCCACCGCCGCTGCAGCCACTGCCACCACTGCACGGAAAAAGACAGAGGTGGATGTCAACCTAGAGGCCCTAAATCAAGAAAGGGAAGCTGCTGCCGCCATAACCCAAGCCGAAGTCTTAGAAGCAGCCGCGCAACAGGATGGCGGGGAGCAACCGTACAGACGGATAGCCTCAGAGGATCCAGCCCAACGCACTGAAGACTACGTAAGGAGCCTCTTCAGTGTAAACACCAGCACACCATCTCAACACGACGGGAGCGATACCACAAACACCGAAGACTTGCTAGGTCCACGTGGAGATGATGCTGTTCCTTTAAGGGTACACGCTACCTGGGACAGTCACAGCCGCAACAGTGATCCACACGCCAGCGCGCACACGGATGCACTACAACAGGCTCGCAATCCAGGTACACCCACACGGGAAAACACAGCCCCTCACACTGACCAGCAGTCATCATGCGACCAAGCCAAGAAAGAGGCGACCGCATGGACCCTCCCAGCAACTACTTCAGAACGTGACCAACACGCCGATGCCTCAGGCCTGACAGACATGGCCAAGTACATGATCCGGTGTGACCTGGTGCAAACAGGACTTACCAACTTTGACGACCGTCCCGAGAACTACCGTATGTGGAAGTTCGCATTCAAGGATGCAATCAAGAGCCTAGGCGTCTCAGCTAGGGAAGAACTCAGACTGCTAGCCAAATGGCTGGGAAAAGAATCCATGGAACACGCGAAGAGACTCGGGGCAGCAAATGCGAACCACCCCCAAGTAGGTCTTGACCTAGTATGGGAAAGGCTAGAAGACTGCTACAGTAGCCCCGAAGCAGTCGAGGAGTCGCTCTTCAAAAGAGTCGACAGCTTTCCCAAGATCACAGCTAGAGACTACTCGAAGTTACGAGAACTCGGGGACCTGCTGCAAGAGCTGGAGTTTGCAAGAAAAGACCATTCCTTAACAGGTCACAACATCCTAGACTCAGCTCGTGGAGTGAGACCCATCTTGGAGAAGCTACCCTTCAACCTCCAAGAAAGGTGGATTTCACAAGGCTCCAAATACAAAAGGGAGAAGCACGTCGCCTACCCCCCATTTTCAGTCTTCTTAAGCTTCATTCGCGAAGCAGCAAGGACGAGAAATGATGAAGCATCTTAGGTGCGCAGACCACATCCAGTGCCAGCCACCCGAGGAATGAAAGGTTAGCAGCGAGATACAAGGATGCCAGAACACCCATCTCGGTCCACAGGACGGACGGGTCCCCTACGACCCATGCGAGTCCCGACCAGGCAGCCGTCAAGAACAAGAAACCAAGGGACCTTAACAAAGAATTTCCTATACACAAAAGGCCGCATCCGCTTAACAAGTGTATCGGATTCAGAATGAAGCCCATAGAGGAGCGAAAGAACTTACTCAGGGAATGGGGAGCTTGCTTCAAATTTGGTGCATCCACAGTTCATCTATTCAAGGACTGCAAAGGAGCTATGAAATGCACAGAGTGCAATAGCGACAGGCACATAGCCGCTTTACACCCAGAGACTATGAAACCCAAATCTAGCAAGGCTCCTAACCCTACGACAAAGCAGGGCAGGGAGGAAGAAGAGGGAGATACACCGCCCACGACGTCGGTAGTGTCCAAATGCACAGAGGTATGTGGGGAAATAAGCGACGGTAGATCTTGCTCTAAAATATGTCTTGTAGCAGTGCACCCAGAGGGACAACCCCAAAGAGCTAAAAGGATGTCTGCTATCATCGACGACCAGAGGAACCGATCGCTGGTCAGGTCAGAATTCTTTGACATGTTCAACATACAAGACAGCGCCTCTCCTTACACTCTCAGAACGTGCGCAGGGCGAATGGAAACTACAGGGAGGAGAGTGAATGGATACACCATATGCTCAATAGACGGCAAAGTGAAAATGCCCCTTCCCACACTCATCGAGTGCAATCACATGGCGGAAGATAGGAGCGAAATCCCCACACCAGACGGGGCGCGACACCACCCCCATCTCAAAGCTATTGCCGATCGTGTCCCACCACTAGACAAAGGTGCCCAGATCATGCTGCTACTTGGCAGGGACATCATGAGGGCACACAAGATCCGTGAACAGTGAAATGGGGACCACAACGCCCCAAGCGCTCAAAGGCTCGATCTAGGATGGATGGTAGTGGGAGAAGTATGCATAGGCAGGATACGCGGACCCGACAACGTAGACACCCTACGAACAAACTTTTTGGAGAACGGTCGTGCATCCCACTTCAAACCCTGTCCGAACCAATTCCAGGTCCATGAGAAGCTCGAGACCAAAAAGAAATATGGAGATGCGCTTGTGACAAACAAATACACTGATGACCTAGGGTTTACAGCGTTCCAGACAACAAAAGACGATGACAGACAGGCGCCATCAATGGAAGATAAAGAAATCATGGAGTACCGCATGAAAGCACATGTCTTCGGTAACAGCCCATCACCTGCGGTGGCTGCCTACGGCCTCAGAAGAACGGCTCAAGACGGAGAAGCAGAGTTCGGGAAAGACGCGAGGAACTTCGTCGAAAGAGAATTTTATGTGGATGACGGATTGAAATCAGTTCCCACCGAAGAAGAAGCCATAGACCTACTCAAAAGGACACAAAAGATGTTAGCAAACGCCAACCTAAGATTGCACAAAATAGCTTCCAATAGTGCCATAGTGATGAAGGCGTTCCACGCGGATGATCACACAAACGATCTCAAAATTTGGATCTGGGGACCGACACGCCTCCCATACAGCTGAGCCAGGGGATAAGCTGGAATCTTAAAACAGACACATTTACGTTCCAGGTAGCCATCGAGGAAAAACCCTGCACACGACGCGGAATCCTATCCACTGTTAACAGTCTTTACGATCCGCTAGGATTCGTAGCTCCTGTCACTATACAAGGGAAGTCTCTTCTCAGAGAAATGTCCTTCGAGAAGCAGGACTGGGACACCCCACTACCTCCAGAAAAACGGAAAGAGTGGGAAACGTGGAAGTATTCCTTGAAGACCCTTGAGCAACTTCAGATCCCACGCCCCTACTCGCCCATATCTCTCACTGCTGCACACAGCAAAGAGCTTTGCGTGTTCTCAGATGCCTCCACAAAGGCCATAGCAGCGGTGGCCTACCTAAAAACCACGGACGTGGGTGGAAGTTACCATATCAGGTTCATCCTTGGCAAGGCTAAGCTGGCGCCACAACCCGACCACACCATACCCAGACTAGAGCTATGTGGTGCAGTGTTAGCGGTAGAACTGGCAGAACTCATCGAAAATGAGATGGACTGCAAACCAGATGCTGTCAAATTCTACACAGATAGCAAGGTGGTACTAGGTTACATATGTAACAAGAAAAGAAGATTCTACGTATACGTGGCCAACTGCGTAGAAAGACTCAGGAAGTCAACCCGATCAGAACAATGGCACCATGTGCCCACAGACCAAAATCCTGCAGACCATGCCACAAGATCAGTACCCGCAGCGCAACTGCAGAATACGTCGTGGCTCACAGGACCCACGTTTCTTATGCAGCCCGTGGAAACGCCATCAACCCCAGTTGGCGACTTCGAACTCGTGGATCCCGAAGAAGATACAGAGATACAGTAAGTAATATGTTGGTAATCAGGGGTTCTAGAGCTGTGATTGATCAGGCATTAACCTCTTGATTAGACCCCACAACACCCCTCATATAGATCCCCCAACATCCCTCAAATAGACCCTCAATGCAGAGGTTAATGGCTGATATTTTCACAGTATAACCATGAATTTGTTTGCATTTTTTGAGGGTAGACAACTGAGGACATGTTGTTGGCTAGAGAATATTCACCAATAATCCTCCTATCCCACCACAGAATTTTACAGACACGAGTACCTGTAGTGAAAACCTTACAATCAAATGTTGCTGCCTGAGGCACAGGGAGATAAAGGGACTTGCTCAAGTTTCTCTCTCTCTGAAGCCACCTTTAGGTAAGACATTAATTAACGTCAGGTTAAATTCCTGTGCTAACCTCAATGGCTTTTAGTGCACATACGATATTAGGAAGAACCAGGGCTAGATTGGAGAAGGAACATCATTCTGGCACTTATTTTAGCAGCCGGAGCAGCTTTCCAACAGTTCAACAGCCACTCTGCCTCCTTTCCCCAGGCCCTACTTCGGTAACATAGGTACGCAGCTTGTCAGTGACCTACCCGGATGCAGTAGGGGCACAACCGGCAGTCTAACCCTGCAAGCTGGGCCCAGCCGGAAGTCAGGCGCAACTCCCTGCATCGCCTGCCTGAGTGGGCCCTCCTCCATCACCGCCTGGGCACAGTCTGGGAAGCTCCGCGCCAACGTTCCCCAGGTGTGGAGCTTCCCAGTGCCCAGGCAGCCGATACCAGAAATTGGCCCCAAACTTCTGCCTGGGCCTTACTTGCAGGCTTAGACTGCCAGGGCTGGCTCCCTCTGCTGTCAGTAGGTCACTGACAGGCTCTGCAGCTACGTACCCCAGGTAGGGCTGAGGGAAAGGAGGCAGAGTGGCTGCAGAAATGCTGGAACGCTGCTAAAATAAGTGCTGGAATGGTGTTCTGGATGCGTTCCTGTTCCACTCTAGCCCTGGTTCTGTCAGGTTTTGCCATCGCGGCCATTTCCCTTCAGCTCCAACACATCCATTTTTGCCTCCACCAAGATGACAGACATCTGAGGTCATTTTACCATCCCCCAAGATGGCCGAAGTGGCTTCATTCTGCCCTAAACCTGGATGGAGGTTGTTATCAGCTGCACCTGTTCCTGGCCTCTATGAGGAAGCAATTTCCATGCAGCCAATGTCTGATCATTTATGCTCTTGGACACCGTTGGTTATCCTTCTTCTGATTTGCCTGTCCTGAACATTTGCTGAACCTCTGCCTGTACTTGGACTCTGTTTGCCTCTCTCCTGCCCTGAATTTGAAACCCCGACTACGCTGCTGTACCCTGCACTGATCTTGGAACCGTGATCCCAACCATGGCTTGTGACTTGGATATTCTCTTTAATCATGAGTCAGCCCCAAGTCCTGTGGACCTCGCTGAGGTAAGGGGCACCATTTCATATCAAGGCTGTTTACTGGGAGATCAAGAGAAGCGTATGTCTCTTCAGGACCAGCAAGTGACTATGATCGCCACGTTTCTGCAAACTCTTTCAACTAGCCTTGAGGCGCTACTAATGGTTCTTGTGATAAAAATCACCCTCAAAATATGGTATAATCTTCCCTGATTCACAAATTGTTTGATCGACTTAGAAGAGCTACACTGTTCATGAAGCTTGACCTCCGCGGAGCCTACAACCCAATTCATATATATAGGAGGGTGACAAATGGAAGATGGACTTCAACACCAGGGATGCGCACTAGGAGTACCTAGTCATGCCCGTCGACTTATGTAATGCCACGGTGGTATTTCAGTCCTTCAATCACAAAGTATTCCATCATAAATTTGCCAAGTTACAAAAGTGCCTCTGATCAATTAAAGATTTTCTTCTGGGGTAAATTATTTCCTCTGACGGCTTGAAAATGAATCCTGCAAAGTATCTCCTGTCCTTGAATGGCCTACTCCAACCACCCTAAAACCCATTCAAAGATTCTAGGGCTTTGAGAATTACTATCTCTGGTTCATCTGGAAACTTCTCTCAGGATACGGCTCGCATCATGGCTCTCTCGAAGGGGGCAAATCCTTTTCAATGGCTCTCACTGCCTTTCAGACACTAAAGACAATCTTCTCCACAGCACCCATTTTGGTTAACTCAGATCCTTCAAAGGCTTTAATTCTAGAGGTAGACACCTATGACTTTGGGTCTAATGAGGTTCTTTCTCAAAAGAGTGAATTCCATGGCAGGTTACACCTGTGTGCTTTCTTGGAAAAAAATCAGGCTGAAAAGAATTATCGGGAACAGAGAACTTCTGGCAATCAAGATGGCCTTGGAGGAATGGCAACATCTATTGGAGGGCACAACATCTCCCATCACATTTCCTATCATCCAGGTTCAAAGAACATCAAGGCCGATGCTCTGTCTACACAATGTCTGGCAGATGGAGAAGAGGAGACTAACAAATGACCCATTAACCCTCAGGCACGCATCATCTCCTCTATCACGCAACAACCCTGTGAGCATTTGTGTGCCTCCCTAAGCTCTTTATTCCTCTACTCTATCATGAGGATTCTTCATTGGGGACACTGCTCAAAGATTTTGAGACATCGAGGTGAGAGGAAGACTTCCAACTTCCTAGAGCGCACCTTCTGGTGGCTTGAGATAAATATGGATATTAAGCAGTTCATGACTGCTTGCACTTTCTGCGTGCAGAACCAAGGTACCCAGAGCACTTCCCTCTGGCCTTCCCCAATCCCTGCCTTTGCCTGACCACCCCTGGACCCACTTAGTGATGGATTTCATAGTGTAATTGCCACCATCAAAGGTAATGACCACCATACTGGTAGTGGTCAACCGGTCTTCCCATAGGAGATATTTTGCATGCATTGGGTTTCTATGGCTAAAGTCTCCAACCAAGGGCCTCATGCAGTAAAGGCTGATAGAAAAAAATCACCAGGGTTTTTAAATGGCAATTTTTGGCAGCGTTGCTATCAGGGTATGCAGAAAGGCCTGAATACCGTTGATTGCAACATTTGCAAAAATGGCGAGTAGCCGGCGGCAATGGGATCTGCCCTCCGAAAGGAGCTCACCCGGTGGGTTCTATCTGCTGCAGAGAGAGAGAGAGTTGTTTCTCCCTGCGCAAATGTCGTCGTCATTTTTTGACATTTTATTAATAGTATAGGTGAGCAGAGGGTCTCCGGAGCAGAACCGCATTGATTTCAGGTCCGGGGAACCCCTGCTTCCCAAGATACAGGCCCCATTATGGGGTGCCGGGATCTCCTATGCATTTAAATGCCCCATGTCATGTGACAGTGGGAATCAAATGCATAGGAGATCCCGGCACCCCATAATGGGGCCTGTATCTCGGGAAGCAGGGGATCCCCGGACCTGAAATCAATGCGGGTCTGCTCCGGAGACCCCCTGCACATCTACACTAGTATTAAAACACAAATAAAAAATGTTTTTAAATTCCATACCGTAGCAGATATCTGCTATTGTAATGAAGCTGCTTTAATGTAATTTTTACTAATAATGTGCGGGAGCAGGGGGTCTCCTGAGCTGAACCGCTTTGATTTCAGCCTCAGGGACCCCCTGCTTCCCGAGTTACAGGCCCTGGTATGGGGCATCGGGTGCCGGTACCGCCGCCATTTTTAAAGGATCCACGTGACATAACTGGGTAATTAAAATACCAGGTAAGAACACTGCAGAGGATTGGTTGACAGCATGAACAGGAAAAAAGGGAGTTGAGAATGACTAAAGCACCAACCTTTGGATTTGAAGACAGGGAATTTGAGGCACAATGGAGTCAGATCTTGGACCAATGTTCCTTCAAATTGATTGATTTAATCATACAACACAGAATGAAAGAGAAACATCTAGCTTTCAAACAAGTTAAAGAATTACAAACCAAATTGCAGGACTTTATTGACATGGATCAATTCAAGGAATTAGATGACAAATTAGCAAACGAAGGAGGCTGGAACAAGCACTGCAAAGAATCCGGGCGGGAGGTGGGTTAAAAAAGAGCTAATTTATTCAGGCATCAAGCCTCAGGACATAAAACAAAACCGGTAGGTTCCTCTGACGAGTTTCTTATCAAAGATAAAGTGCCTTTCAGCAAGAAACGCGTCAGAGGAACCTACAGGTTTTGTTGTATGTCCTGAGGCTTGATGCCTGAATAAATTAGCTCATTTTTAACCTGCCTCCAGCCCGGATTCTTTGCAGTGCTTGTTCCAGACTCCTTTGTTCGCTTTTTCTTACTTTGGGAGCGACGCACGCCAAGCAGGACGGATGCAGGGTGATCCAGTGAGTCTTTGACTCATATCATTTATGGTTCTTTGTTCATTCCAAGTGGCCAGTGTGTATCTGAGAATTTTTGTTAGTCACACGGAGCAGGAGGATTACATAGGAGGAGGGAAAGGGATTCCAGTATATAGTTACTAGATACGCTCACAATTGCTACCAGGGTAGATTGCCAGCCCCCCTCCTTTATCCCCTGTGTATATTCCATGTGTGAACATTATCAACGTACATATACCACAGTATATAGTGCCACGGGACATTAACCTTTGGAGGAATGATTATTTTCCGTCCTAACCTGAGAATTTGATTGACTCAGTACATTATAAATCTACACCATCCACAGAAGAGTTTCTGTAGCACCCCGTTGAGACTTGTTCCCATTCTATAGATAACAAATTAGCCAGTAACATTAACAAATTTGAGAAAAATATAATGCAAACCAAACAAAACAAGTTTGAACGTGATCAGTTCGATTATGAGCGTATGCAAATTTATATTTGGCATAAACCACAACAACAAAGAAAAAATGCTAAAAACGTCCCTAGGAAACAGACACCAAAGAAACAGGCTAAATCTATTCTCAAGAAATCCAATACAAAACTAAGTGATAAATCGGTTGATTCGGACACAACTGATAATGATTACACTACACACAGTGTCTCCTTTTCTGAATATGACGCTCTAGGTTCCTCAGCAGATGAGATGAATACCTCTGGGAAATCATACTCCAGTCAAAAAAAGGTATTATTAAGCGTTATATGACGTCAAAAAACAAAGAGGTAAAAGGAATAGACCCAAATCCAGGAGACAATACCCCAAAGAAGAGGAGGTACTAACAAATGAAAATACCAATGTCATCAAAATTTCACAATATTTACTTACACAAGCTGAATACAAAGTCCTTGATCTAGGTTTGACATTTGTTCCGGATAAAAATTCAATCTGTTCACCACTACAGTGGATTTATATAAATGTATCCGGAAGCTATCATTAAGGCGATTCTTTAAGGGGAAATCTATGAAATCTGGCACTTTTTTCACAGGACTCTTTGCATTTAGTGCCTGATTACCCTAAAGAAACTATACCTAGTTTTGATATTGGAGAACATCTTACATTTCGTGATCATTTCTTTTTCAAGATATGTTAGATCTGTCAGAAGAACACACAGAATGTATTGATCCATCTATCTCTTTTCTAGGGAGAAAGCCATCAGGTCTGCACAATAGATCGAAATTTTGTCCTGGAATAATGACAAATAGTGCTATTGATTTATTTCAACAAACAGTGGAAAGAGATCTTCTGTTTTCATCTAAGGCAGGGGTGGGGAACGTCCGGAAATCATTTGGTCCGGCCCCCGGGAAGCAAGCCTGCAAGAAAGGTTAAAAAAAAAAACAACAAAAAAAACTCCCCCTCTCCTGATTGGCTGCCCGTGCTGTCACTCTGCCAAGATTTTTTTGGCCGCCTCTTCCTACATGGAGCAAGTGTAGGGTGCAAGCCGGGCCTCCCCTTCCCTCAGCACTGCCCCCCTCCCTTCTCTCCTCCAGTAATGCCGGGCATCCCCTTCCCTCAGCAATGCTCCCCTCCCTTCTCTCCTCCAGTAATGCCGGGCCTCCCCTTCCCTCAGCACTGCCCCCCTCCCTTCTCTCCTCCAGTAATGCCGGGCCTCCCCTTCCCTCAGCACTGCCCCCCTCCCTTCTCTCCTCCAGTAATGCCGGGCCTCCCCTTCCCTCAGCACTGCCCCCCTCCCTTCTCTCCTCCAGTAATGCCGGGCTCCTTAGGCTCCGCCCCACAGTCCCTCCCTTTAGGCTCCGTGGGCCTGCCAGTCTCATCTGCAATGGCTACCTATGCTGCTCCAGCATCCCATCCACGGGCCCCAGGAAACCCACATGCCCCCTTATACCCCCTCCCAGGCACCTTACCAACCCCAAGGGGGGGAGAGGCCTTATTGTTGTGTGTGTTTGCAGAGGTGGGCTTATTGTGTGTGTGTGTGTGTGTGTGTGTGTGTGTGTGTGTGTGTGTGTGTGTGTGTGTGTGTGTGTGTGTCACTGTCTGTCTGTCTGTCTGTCTCTGTCACTGTGTAACTGTGTGTGTGTCAATGTCACTGTGTGTGTGTGTGTGTGTGTGTCACTGTCACTGTGTGTGTCCGGCACTGTCACTGTGTGTGTGTGTGTGTGTGTGTGTGTGTGTGTGTGTGTCTGTCTGTCACTGTCTGTGTGTTTGTGTCTCACTATCTGTGTGTCTCACTGTCTCTGTGTGTCTCACTGTCTCTGTGTGTCTCACTGTCTCTCTGTGTGTGTGTCTCACTGTCTCTGTGTGTGTGTCTCACTGTCACTTTGTGTGTATGTCACTGTCTCTGTGTGTCTGTGTGTGTGTGTCACTGTCTGTGTCACGGTCACTGTGTCACTGTGTTTGTGTCTCACTGTCTGTGTGTGGCTGTATCCTCCCCTCCAAATTCCATCACCATGGCTGCGCGATGTCACGTAATGCCGGGCTCCTTAGGCTCCGCCCCTCTGTCCCTCCCTTTAGGCTCCGTGGGCCTGCCAGTCTCATCTGCAATGGCTACCTATGCTGCTCCAGCATCCCATCCACGGGCCCCAGGTAACCCACATGCCCCCTTATATCCCCTCCCAGGCACCTTACCAACCGCAAGGGGGAGAGGCCTTATTTTTGTGTGTGTTTGCAGAGGTGGGCTTTTTGTGTGTGTGTGTGTCTGTCTCTGTCACTGTGTCACTGTGTGTGTCAATGTCACTGTGTGTGTGTGTGTGTGTGTGTGTGTGTGTGTGTGTGTGTGTGTGTGTGTGTGTGTGTGTGTGTGTGTGTGTGTGTGTGTGTGTGTGTGTGTGTGTGTGTGTGTGTCCGGCACTGTCACTGTGTGTGTGTGTGTGTGCGTGCGTGTGTGTGTGTGTGTGTGTGTGTCTGTCTGTCGCTGTCTTTCTGTGTGTGTGTCACTGTGTGTGTGTCTCACTGTCTGTGTGTCTCACTGTCTCTGTGTGTCTCACTGTCTCTCTGTGTGTGTGTGTCTCACTGTCTCTGTGTGTGTCTCACTTTCACTGTGTGTGTATGTCACTGTCTCTCTGTGTGTCTCTGTGTGTGTGTCACTGTCTGTGTCACGGTCACTGTGTCACTGTATTTGTGTGTCACTGTCTGTGTGTGGCTGTATCCTCCCCTCCAAATTCCATCAACATGGCTGCGCAATGTCACGTAATGCCCATTGCCATAACAACGAGACGCTCCATGATATCACGCGGCATCAAGTTGACATGACAATGGGACGTATTATGGCGCCGAGGCATCACGTGATGCCACATTGTCATGGCTACATGTCACCGCCTGACGTCAGTGTCTCGTTGTCATGGCAACGGGGTGCATCACGTGATGTAATTTGTTTTATAAATAATTTTTTAATGTGTCCCGGATTTTCGTTTTTAAAATCTGGTCACCCTTAGCAAGTGGTAAGTCTGCTCCATGCCTCCCTTGCTCCGATTTCCCCCCCCTCCCTGTTCTGATCCCCCCTGCTCCGATTTCCCCCCACCCCCCCTGGCGCACGTCCAAGTCCAGAGCAGCAGCAGCAGCCTGAGGTGATGAAGGACCTGAGTATCACCAGGGCGGTGTGGGTAAGCAGCGCTCCGGGGGGGGGGGAGAGGGTATAAGAGGAGTGGGGCTTGGGGGATGGGGGGGTATAAGAGGCTTGGGGGATAGAAGAATGAGTCTGAGGAGGGAGAGACACCTCACTCCCGTCTCTCCTCCTCCTCCCCACACCGGGCAGCAGCTGCGGAGGAGGGAACCTGCTCCGCAGTGTAAGATGAGAGGGAGCTGTGCAGGGCCCTGACAGGGGAAGGGCAGCAGGGCCCTGGGACACCACCAGGCCTGATGCCTAATCCCTGCATCATTGGTCTCCTTGACTTCAATACATGTTGTGTGATTAACTTTTGCAGACAGCCCCCCCCCAATGATCTGTGCCCCATAAAATGTCTCAGTGTGATCTAAGCTGTCAGACCGTCCCTCATGCATCTCAAATTGCCACTTCTTGCAGCTGATTGTCATTCTTGTTTAGAGAGTGTCTGAAAGTGAGTGAGAGAGTGAGCGTATGAGTGAGTGGGTCTGAGAGAGTGTGTGATTTCCCCCACCCCCACTCCGGTGTGTGTGTGTGTGTTTGTGTATACAGACACCAACCCACAGTCATTCATAGTCATCCACCCACTCGTCAGTCAGTCAGTCACCAAGTGTCAGTCAGTCACCCACCCAAGTGTCAGTCAGTCACCCACCCAAATGTCAGTCAGTCACCCACCCAAGTGTCAGTCAGTCAGTCACCCACCCAACTGTCAGTCAGTCAGTCACGCACCCAAGTGTCAGTCAGTCAGTCACCCACCCAAGTGTCCGTCACACACCCACCCAAGTGTCAGTCAGTCAGTCACCCACCCAAGTGTCAGTTAATCAGTCACCAAGTGTCAGTCAGTCACGCAAGTGTCAGTCAGTCACCCACCCAAGTGTCAGTCAGTCACCCACCCAAGTGTCAGTCAGTTAGTCACCCAACCAAGTGTCAGTCAGTCACCCACCCAAGTGTCAGTCAGTCACCCACCCAAGTGTCAGTCAGTCACCCACCCAAGTGTTAGTCAGTCAGTCACCCACCCAAGTGTCAGTCAGTCACCCAAGTGGCAGTCAGTCACCAAGTGTCAGTCAGTCACCCAAGTGTCAGTCAGTCACCCACACAAGTGTCAGTCAGTCAGTCACCCACCCAAACCGGAAAAAACAGTTGCGAGTAGCAACATCATCAATACCAGCTAACATCACATGCCTCACCAAAGAGAAGCAGTTCCAGCCATCACATTAGGGCTGAGTTAATTAAATGTTTGACCAAATATAGCAGGTTAATTTTTAAATTGATAATTTTGTATGGCCCGCGAATGATGTTATAAATATCCAAATGACCCTTGGCAGAAAAAAGGTTCCCCACCCCTGATCCAGCACACATCAAATAAAAAATATTCTGATAATATGCGTCCCGAACTACGTGACGCCATTGTTTCTTTAAAAGATAATGACAGAAGTCGTGAAAAACGCCGACAAATGCGGCGCAGTCGTTGTGTTGGATCGAACCTTTTACTATGCAGAAGCATCTAGACAAGTAAGTGACCAGCTTTCCTACATTCCACTTGATTCTGACCCCACACAACAATTTTTGGATCAACTTTATGACTTACTAGATGAAGGTAAGGAACTACAAGTTTTGTCCATGAAGGAGTTTGATTATCTACATTGTTCATACCCCACTATTCCTATCTTTCACCATCTTCCCAAAATTTACAAGTCCCTTCACTCACCACTGGGGCGCCCTATTGTTTCTAGCATTGGGTCACTGGGTGAGCACTTACAGTATCAAGCTACATAGATCACTATTTACAACCCATTGTCACTACACTTCCTTCACATTTATTTGACACTTCATATGTACTCCCTTAATTTCAGGATTTTCTTTGGCTTCCCAATTTTCTTTGGGTTATCCTTGATGTATCCTCTCTCTATACCATTATTTCCCACACAGACGTTCTTAGAGCCATTAGATATTTTCTTGAATACGACTCATCTTTTTCACCGGCACATATCCCCTTTTTATTGGATGCCATTCATTTTCTTCTAACACATAATTATTTTCTTTTTTCCGGGAGTTTCTATCTCCAAACACGTGGGACTGCCATGGGTACGTGCTTTGCACCCTCCTATGCCAACATTTTTATGGGTTGGTGGGAGGCATCCTAAGTGTTTGGAGATAGAAACCCTTACAGACATCACATTCAAGTTTATCGTCGCTTCATAGACGATCTTTTTATGATTTGGAGTAACATGGCTGCCGTCACATGGAACTTCAGCCAATCAGATTGTGGGAACTATAATGAAGTTGCCTGTAAATGTATTTTTCATGCTTCTGATTCATGCCGGGGGTCTCCGGTGCTGATATTAATGGGTATCAGTTCCGGAGACTTCCGGCATCAATCTGATGCAGGAAAAATGCATTTTTTTCTAAGTGCCGTCTCGCCACTTCTCAGCTGCTTCTGCCCACATTCTTGCCAACTTTTTGTGACGAGGTGATTTGGAGAGGAATTCTCAATTCTAGAGCGGCGATCAGCCTCGATAAGCTAATCAGGGCTACTAGAATTTAGTGTGTTTGAAAAACTGGCGATCAGTGCCAAAAAGTGGCTTATCGCCATGCGTCTGGCGATTTTTTTTTTTTTATCAGCAAACAAAAATGGCGATTTTGGTCTTATCGTCAGCTTATCATGGCTTACTGCATGGCAGTATGCTTTTTTGGCGATTAAGCTGTCAATAAGTTGGCGATAAGATGGTGATAAGTGGCTTATTGCTGCTTATAGCATGAGGCCCCAAGGATCTCAGTTAATCTCCAAGTTTTGGAGGGCTTTTCCTCAGCCTATCACACTCAATCCAATGGCCTCATGGAAAGGACTAATCAACCCCTGGAGCAGTACCTCCAAAATGTTGTCTCAGACCGTCAGGATGACTGGGTAACCGGCTTCCCTGGGCTGAGTTTGTCCACAACTCATTGTGGAAGGATTCAACCCAGGAATCACACATTTTCTGCATATATGGTTACCACCCTAATGTCCTCCCAGCCTCAGCTGTACCGTCGGGAGTCCCTGCAGTGGATCTCAAGTTCCTGTTACTGCAAGATCTCAGGAAGATGATCCAGGCCAAGTAATTTAGGAGTGTCCTTTAGCCAAATCTCCACGCAGATAAGCGGCCTTGACCATCACCAGCATTCCAAGAAGGTGATTGCTCTCCACTAAGAATATCCAGCACAGGGCACCTGCAGCCAAGCTTGGCCCTAAGTATATTGGACTGTACCTAATCACCAAGCTGATCAACCCGGTGGCCGTTAAGTTAAAGGATTTCTTATAATAGTTGACGTTTTTGGACGCCGTTTGAACCTTTATCGAGATGGAATGTAGATTTAATTATCTACTATTTAGAGTTTTGTTTAATAATGTTTTATTTTTATAACAATTGTGACAGAAAGGGGCCAAGAGACCTGTATAACAAAGGTTAAGCCTGGCCCCTGCCATCCTTCCCTGGGGTCATCTGAAAACCAGACTCCGGGGCTACTTGGTTTTAATGTAGTGTATAGCCACTGCATAACCTGTACTGTGAGTCTCTGGACATGCAGGGCTGAGAAACCACTTGTGCAGCCCACATGTCCAGAGAAAATGGCTGCTGTTGGGACTTGACAGGGAGGTGAGGTGCAGGGGACAAAGGCAATGGTTTTCATGCGGCAGAGATCGGGCCGAGGGCGGCCATCCGCCCAAAAGACCGGAGCAATTTTCTGCCTCCCCAGCCAGAGCGGTGCCCGCCTAGTGGGATATATCTTGTCGGCTGGGGGAAGCAGTTGCTGAGTCTCCCTGGTAGAATCTGTGCTCATTGGCCAGTTTGAAGTGTCCTCCACAAAGCCCTTTAACTCTGAAAACCCAAACCCAGCCCTAATTGGTTCATGGCAGCGAGCCCTCACTTCCTGATTGGTTCATGGAGGCAAGCCTTCGCTTCCTGATTGCTCTGTGAGCTGAATCCACGCTCTGATTGGTTGCCAGCCCCTCTACCATGCTTTCCTATGTCAGAGGGGAAGATAGAAAAAAGGGACCCAATCAGTACACGAGAGGTTGATCCTGAGCCTATTGTGTAGAATGACTAAGCTGCACCAGAGACACCCAAAGACAAATCAGGGATCTCTGCAATGCGGAAAGTGTGAATTTGCTTTGCGATCCAGAGCCGTAACTAAGCTGGAGCAGAGAGCGGGACTTTCAGCGGCAGATGTGTAAGTGTTCTACCAAAAATAGCATGTGAGGATTCGCCATTCCAGCATTTCTGTCCCCTTAACCCTCACCTGTCTATCAGGTTCCAGAAGCGATCCTAGAGGGCATCCCAGCGGCGGTTCTCATACACGGCGCTTGAGCAGTGCGTGGTCTCCTTTGGTCTCCGCGGTCCCCAGGTCCAGGGTATACTTTCCCTCCGGCAGCAGTGACGCGCGGCACGCATCCTCCCCAACATTCCGTGGTCTCCGTTCCCCAAGATTCTCTGTCTCCACATTGGCCTTTCTTGATTCTGGATCTGGTGGCAACTTTATTGATCAGAGCTTTTCAGAGAACCATAATATCCCTCTTGTGAGCAAGAAGAATCCCATTGACTTAGAGGCTATTGATGGGAGACCACTTCAGCCTGCGTTCATTTCTTGGAGACTCAGATCCTTCAGCTGAGATCAGCAGATAATCACTTGGAGGACATTTCTTTGAACGCCATTCACTCTCCTTCCATAGCAGTGATTCTGGGACTAACCTGGTTACAGGTCCATAACCCTCGGATTGATTGGCTGAACAAGGAACCTATCCAGTGGAGTCCATACTGCATTCAAAATTGTCTTGAGGTTCAAAGTAGTGTATGCGCTACTACCATATCTGAGGACAAAGTAAGGGTACTACTGTCGGAGGAATATACCGACTTCAAGGATGTCTTCGACAAAGTCAAGTCTGAAATAGTTCCTCCACATCGCTCCTACGATTGTCCTATCGAATTGCTTCCTGGTACCACACCGCATAGAGGAGCTTCCTATCCATTATCTATGCCTGAAACTAAAGCCATGAAGAATATATTGCCGAGAACCTTCGCAAATCCACATCTCCCGCTTGAGCCGGATTTTTCTTCGTAAAGAAAAAAGATTGGACCTTGCGGCCTTGCATTGACTATCGGGAACTCAACAAAATTACTATTAAAAATCGCTATCCTCTTCCTCTCAACTCCCAACTGTTTGATCGCCTTCAAAGAGCTAGAATCTATTCCAAGCTGGATCTACATGGTGCTTACAACATTATTAGAATTCGTCAAGGCGACGAGTGGAAAACTGCATTCAATACCAGAGATTGACACTACGAGTACATGGTCATGTCTTTCGGCCTTTGTAATGCCCCAGCCGTGTTCCAAAACTTTGTCAATTAAATATTTAGGGATCTTCTTAACTCTTTTGTAACCGTTTATTTGGACGATATCCTGATCTTTTCTAAATCTATGCAGGAACATGTAGAACACGTCAAACAAGTACTCCGTCTACGAGAGAATCAATTATGTGCTAAACTTGAAAAGTGCCACTTTCATCAATCTTCTACAGTTTTCTTAGGATACATCATCTCGGATAGTGGCCTCACGTTGGATCCTGCCAAAGTCAAAGCAGTCTTGGATTGGCCTCAACCCACTACCCTCAAGGCTGTCCAACGCTTCCTGGGTTTTCCAATTATTATCGCATATTTATTCAGAATTTTTCTTCTGTAGTAGCTCCTCTGACGGCTCTTACTAAAAAAGGTGCTGATCCCGTGGTTTGGTCCTCTGCCGCAGCCAAATCTTTTGATCTCTTAAAAAAACGTTTGGATTCGCCCCGGTTCTTGTCCATCCTGATCCCAAGCTCCCCTTTACCCTCGTGGTGGATGCATCCGATGTCGGTGTAGGATCTGTTCTTTCTCAGAGGAAGACTCCTCAGGCCAGGTTGCACCCCTGTGCTTTTTTCTCCAAAAAAATTTCTTCAGCAGAACGCAACTATGATATTGGTAATCGAGAGCTCCTGGCCATGAAACTTACCTTAGAGGAATGGAGACACCTTCTAGAGGGAACTGAAGTGCCTATAACAATTCTTACGGACCACAAGAATTTGTTGTACGTTGAGGGAACACGTCGCATGGGTGCCAGATGGTCACTCTTCTTTTCAAGATTTAACTTCATAATTTCCTATCTCCCAGGACCCAAAAACATCAAGGCGGACACCCTTTCCCGTCAATTCTCTCTGGACGACAAATCTGAGGACCAGCTAAAATCTATTCTTCCATCCAAATTCATTCTCTCTGCTAATACCTTTAACACTCTTAAGGACATTGTACTTCAACAGGACCACATTCCCACCAGTCTTATGGTTCTCGAGGGTCGCCTATTCACCTCTTCCCTGCATCTTAGAAAGGTTCTTGAATGGGACCATTCATCCAGATCAGCAGGACATACCGGGACCAAAATAACTATCGATCTAATTTCTCGAACTTTCTGGTGGCCCGAGATGCAAAAGGACAAAGATTTTGAAGTTGTGTGCCCAACTTGTGCCAGGACTAAAACTCCAAGGAATCTTCCCCCTGGTCTTCTGCAGCCCTTGCCAGTTCCTGATCGTCCGTGGACACACTTGTCCACGGATTTTGTCGTGGAGCTGCCTATATCTAAGGGCATGAACACGATCCTTGTGGTAGTGGATCGATTTTCAAAACAATCTCATTTTATACCTCTCAAAGGTCTTCCTAACTCTTCCAAACTTGTGGATATATTTATCAAAGAGATCTTTCGCCTTCACAGGGTACCGTTGGTCATAGTATAGGACAGAGGATCTCAATTTGTGTTGAAGTTCTGGTGCTACTTTTGTCTTCAATTAAGTATCTCCCTAAACTTTTCTTCGGGGTATCACCCCCAAACTAACGGTCAGACCGAGAGGATCAATCAGTCTCTAGAGCAATACATCTGCTGCTTTGTGTCAGACACCCAGGATGATTGGTCCAAGCTCCTGCCCTGGGCGGAGTTTGCACACAGCAATCTGCAAAGTGAATCAACCATGGAATCCCCCTTCTTCGTCAACTACGGATTCCATCCTTTTACTCTTCCTCTCTCCTTGCCAACTTCGGGGGGTCCCGGCGGCAGATGACAAGATCAAGGAACTACAAAACCTTTGGTAAAGGATCCAAGTAAATATCAAATCAGCCACCAACTGGCAGAAGATCCAGGCAGATTGCCACCGCAGACCAGCTCAAGAATTCAAACCCGGCGACACGGTCTGGCTTTCATCCAGAAATATTAGATTAAGGTTCCCTCCATGAAATTTGCGCCTAGATTTCTTGGCGCATTTTCTGTTTCTGAAAAGATTAACCCGGTCGCTTACCGGTTGTCTCTACTATCTTCCATGAGGATTCCGTCCGTTCTCCATGTCTCGTTATTGAAGCCAGTCATCCAAAATGCTCATTCAGTTCCAGTCCCACCTACACCCTCTTGCAAGGACAACCTGAA
This sequence comes from Ascaphus truei, assembly GCF_040206685.1. Classification (NCBI taxonomy): domain Eukaryota; kingdom Metazoa; phylum Chordata; class Amphibia; order Anura; family Ascaphidae; genus Ascaphus; species Ascaphus truei. The sequence goes on along the minus strand of NW_027454544.1, from coordinate 33,515 downwards.
TACAAAATACAGTCCATTCTGGATTCCAAAATATCAAGAGGCTCTTTACACTACTTGGTCCACTGGAAGGGATTCGGACCAGAGGAGAGATCTTGGATTCTGAGTCACCGGGTCCATGCGGCCAGGCTAGTTCGGTTGCTCCATTTGAAGTTTCCTGACAAACCTTCATGGAGTCGCCTGGAGGTTGCTCCTAGAGGGGGGTGGGGTGGTACTGTGAAGATTCGCCATCCTGGCGTCTTAACCTCATCTTCTCCTACCTTCCCTTCAACCTCTGACGCTCAGGATGTGCGACATTACGGCAGCCCTTCTATGCGCGCGATCTGTTCACACTTCCACGGGTTCCGCCTCCAGACTCCGCCCCCGCTCTGGTGTCGGTGACACGCGGTGCGCGGACGGCACACAATCTGTTGACCTTCCCTCAGGGCCCGCCTCCAGACTTCGTCCCCGCTCTGATGTCGTGACACGCGGTGCGCAAATGGCCCGCGTGGTGCTCCACACACACACCATAATCAGGCTGCACAATGGGGCGCACCTGCGCTACCCAGCAGCCTATCAACAATTACATCCTGGTTTCATGCTGCCTTCCCATTGGAGGAGGGTTCCTTAAATACCTTGACTGCTCATTCTCTCATTGCTGGGCATAACCTTGTTTTGTGACGCCGTGCCTTGCTGCAATTCGTGCCTAGTTCCTTGTTTGCCTAGAACCTGCTGTTGCTTAACCCTGCTTCGTATTTGGACTCCGCACTTCTCCTCTCCTGACCCGGCTTACGTACGACCATCCTTACCTCTCCAATACTGACCACGGCTACCCTCACAACGACCATGCTCTACTCTCCAATCCTGACCACGGCTAAGTACCTCCTACGATCCGCTACTCTCCCATCCAGACCCGGCAAGTATAACGACCAATCTAATCTCTGTACCTCTGACCCGGCTTGCAAGACCACTCTACACTCTAGACGCGCCCTTGCGGTTGTGGGTTGGAGTTACATACAATTCCCTACCTCAACCTCTGGGTCGCATCTGGTTTGTGGTGAGCTACGTATTACAGTGTTATTCTATTTCATTAATAAAATAATTTCAGAACCTGTTGCTCCATTCGGTGCATAAAACTAACCTACTTTAAAAAAAAAACAAGAAAACATATATTTCTTACCTATTCTAATAAATAAGAAAACAAAACAGTTTGATCCTGCAAACTAAGTTTTTAAAAATGTCCTTCTCTTTTCCCATATTATAATAAACCAGTTTTTAAAACGTAATTTGAAGCTACTGAGCTTCTATTTAATTTTCATGCCTGGAATGTTTTCTGCCCGTTATTCCTGTGTAACATGTTCACCTGGTTCTGTCTGTGGAAATTGAGGGGGAAAGAATGTCATTCTGTTTAAGGAAACAAATGGCCTGACCAGAACAATCAATATCCTTATTTTTCCAGTGACCGGCTGATTACAAAAATTGTAAAGATCAAAGGATCTTCCCGATTTCACCCTTTCTTTATCCTCTCTCCACGGACACCCAAACTCTCCTTTGCCCAGTGTTGATTAGTTTGTGTTCTGATGGGTGTGTATACCTTTTAAAATTACATTTCATCGCGAGCAATTAATGGTATTCCATTTTCGTACGACCTTGCAAGTTTCTGGATGGTAATTTTGTATACATACTGTATAATAACCCGGCGTTCCCATTATTTAACTCTCCCACAAAATTTATACACAGATAGGATTCACTCAGGTTGAGAATAATGAGGGGCGCCGATGGACTGCGACATTTTCAGTGTCAGTCAGTATGCACTCATACTTGGTTAATCTGGCATTAGGAATTTGGGTTGTGTATTTTATCATTTTGGATTGACAAATTATAATTTCAATTTATTTATTTTATGCCTTTATCCAGCCAATGCCTGTAACAAAACTAAAGAGTCCTATTTCAAAAGTATCTCTCTCTCTGTGTCACCATTGTTCTGATAACGGTCATTCTGGTTATTTCTCTGGCTATCTCTCCTAGGAGCTCTGCAATTTCTGGCAAAGTGTCCTGATTTTTTACAGTTATAACATTTCCGTCTTCTTACTTGGTCCCTATTATTGAATCTATTCTGAGAATAAAACACAGATCCTTCAGCAACTGTATCTTGTGAATTAAACATTGTCTTCGCTTGTACTAATTTAACACTTTCCTTTGCTAACTTGTCTCCCTGATTTATTTCCTTTGCTTCCTTACAGCGTTGCATGTGTTCTGCAACAGTCACATATAGTCTGTACTTGCATTCCTATTTCATAAACCTTTAATAAAAGCAGCCACTATTAGCAGTCTTGCGTTTGTTTCTACTCCTTCAATTCTTCCATACCCCTTAATCATTTTCAATAATATATCAGCAAATTCACTTACTGTTTTTTCCTTATTTTGTTTTGTTGTGTTATTTTTGTCCAGTCAATTGTTCATGTAAATGCCCCAATAATGAAATTTTTAACATTAGCATACCATGTTCCCAAATCCCCTAACACTCTTGTTTCTTCTACAGTCTCCCATGGATGCTTACCACCTGCTTGTGCCCCTATTTCTATCTGTCTAGCATTATAGGCAGTGATAAATTTAGTTCGGTCAGTAGATGTCATAAGTATTCGAAACAAATATCTTACATCTCCCACAGTCGGATTGTATGCTACCATGATACCATCCAAAACCTCATTAAAACCCACATGACCCTCAGAAACTTTTGGGAACTGCTGCCTTAACAACATCAACTCAGATGGTGTCCAAGAAGCATGAGTAACTCTTGGTGCTCCATCTTAAGCTCCATCTTAAGCAACTGCACCTACCTCTCTCAATGGAAGAACTGTTTCATTTTTGTCAGTATTAGGATGAGTCCTTAAAGGCATATCATTCAATTTAAATTTTCTGGAGGCAAAATTCTTCCCCCTCAATCTTTTACCTCGCCTTGTCCCTGAGACAATATGTCCTGATATTTGGGAAATTAAATCTGACACGTTGCTAGAAAATTTAGAACTTTTAATGTCTGATGCCTTCCTGGGATCAAATTCCATTAGGTCAAAATTAAATCTGACAACTTCTGTTATTTTATTTTTAAATCTCTTTCCACAGAGGACTTTTACTTTTCCACACAGGACTTTTATTAATTGATTCTTACAATAACCCACTCATTATCAGAATTCCGTCACCCAGCCAAGACTTCAAAGAGACATCACTGTGATGATGAGGGGGAACTCAGGCCAATAATAAATGTATTATGCCCGGCTGGGTGCCCCTGAGCCATATTGGGGAATTGTAAAGTGCCAGCTTTTTACATACACATACACATATATTTTCATTACATTTACAATGTTTCTGCCATCATAGGGTTACAGAGATGGCACTTTACAATTCCCCCAACATGGCCAAGGGGCACCAAGTCGGGCATAATTTCTTTATTATTGGCCTGGGTACCCCCTCACCATCACAATCACAGCCTCATGAAACACTCTACTCCCAAAACAAAAGGCATGTTCTTACCTTGTCCATAGAGTTGAGTGTCTGTGAGGTTTCGCCATCCTAGCAGTCGCAGAACGTCTCCTCACCTCAACAAACCTTCCGTGACAGACACTCAGGATGCGTGGTCTCTTGGCCCTGAAACGCACGCGCATGCATCTTACGCGGCCTGATTCCGGCCGCAGATTCTGTCTCCGACCCCCACTCTGATGCATGATGGGTGCGTTCATCCAGCCTCCCCGCTGATGCGCATTCCAAGCCCTGCCCCCACTCTGGTGATGGACAGGACCGGCGTGGGAGTGACGCGCACTTCGGGCTCCGCCCCATGACCTTCGTGACACGCGCGGGTCGGTACATGATTGTTCCTGCCCCCTCTTGCTCTAAGGACATCCAGAACCGGTGTGGGAGGGACGCACGCTCCAGGCTCCACCCTCTGAGGCGCACAGGTCGACATGCGAGCAGTTCCACCCCCATCCTCAATTAGGCTGCATCATAGGGCACACCTGTGTGCACAAGCAGTCTATCTGTGCTTACTTCCTGGTTCGCCCTGGATGGCTATTGGTGGCCCTATTTTTATAAATCTTGATGCTACGTTTGTTGCTGAGCATAGTCTAGTGTGACGCCGTGCTTTGCTGCATTCCAGTTCCTGTGACCTTGCTTGCTGTTTGACCCCTTGTTGCCTGACCTTGCTTGTGTCTTGGATTCCGCAACTCTCCTCTCCTGATCCGGCTACGAATGACCATTCTCCTGTCTCCAGTCCTGACCTCGGCTAAGTACTCCAACTATCCGATACTCTCCTATCCTGAACCTGGCTACGTACCCCGATGATCCTCTACTCTCCAATCCCGAGCTCGGCTACGCACTCCGACGATCCGCAACTCTCCACTCCAGACCTGGCAAGTACTTATACTACTCTCAAATCTATAACCCTGTACTGGCTTGAATGACTACTCTACATCCTAGGCGCGCCCGCGTGGCTGTGGGTCGGTGTTAACCAATTCCCTACCTCAGCACAGCGGTCGCGCTTTGTTTGTGGTGAGCTACGCATTACAGTGTCCCAGTGAAAGCCATTCATCTCCTTTTATCCAAATGTCCGGGGTTTTGGAATCCCATGCCTCATCGTCAAAACTGTCTTGCACGAAGATAAGAGCAAATAAAGGTCGCTGATTGTATTGTTTTGTATGTCTTTATTTATATAGCCAGTGGTCGACAAATCACCAAAAAATCTACTCGCCGAACAAAAAAATCTACTCGCCACCTAGTACCACACGTGTGCTGCTTGGGCCAATAGGAGCTCGCCACGATGTTAAATCCACTCGCCCGGGGCGAGCAAATGAATAGGTTTGTCGAACACTTTATATAGCTAATCATGAAAAACAAAAATAATGCTGCACACCACAATTGCAAAAAATACTTGCTGTTACCGCTGCTCCTGGAACTGGGGAGTTCCTGACGGTGACAAACTCCAAAGCAGAAAAAAAAGAAGGTTCCAGGGCACTACGGATTTACAAAAGGATTTAATAGAAGAGGCACCATGTGCCTCTTCTATTAAACCCTTTTGTAAATCCGTACAGCCCTGGAACCTTCTTTTCTGTTTATTTATATAGCGCCATTAATGTACATAGCGCTTCACAGTAGTAATAAACGTGACAATCATATAAATAACAAATAATACAAATAACAGGTCATGGGAATAAGTGCTTCAGACATAAAAGTAACATTTAGGAAGAGGAGTCCCTGCTCCTAGGAGCTTACAAGTGTAACAGGGGAGTAATCCCTGTTCAAGTAATGTGCCTTTAATCTAGCAGTGTGGTGGTTAACTGCTGGTAGTCAATTAATAAACACCACCTGCCTGATTTAGATTGCTTACAAAAGCCTGTCTTTTGAGACAGGAAGGGTGTCTCCTTAGCTCATACCTGAGCTGAACTTTGGAGAGAGAGGAGAGATTGTCTTTACTCTCCCAACCTGTCTTGAGCTCTGCCAGAAGACACAGCATAGCTGCTTTCAAGACACAGGGAAAACTTCTAAACCTGAATGCTGACACACCCTGAGGGAAGGGAGCTGAACCAGGAACAGAGAAGATTTTCCCTCCAAGGAACAGACAAGACTTTCATTCTTAAGAGACTTCGTATATCTGCTTATTTCATGCTATATGTTTTGAGGCTGGGAGACATACTTATCTAGGGGAGTTGTGAACTGTATAGTGTTTCACTAGAAATACTCCCAAATGAATAGAAGCTTTGTTTACCCCTTGTTTGGATGGTTTACTGATGTTGAGGAAACAGGCGCAATAAAAAGCCTTCTTTAATTTCACAATAATCAGTCTCTCTTGCATACCTCTGTGAATGTCCGTCTACAGTAAGAAGGAAGGATGTACAGACAGTAGGAGGGCATTCTGTTAAGTGCATCTGCAGGGGGGCAAGATTTATGTATCATGTGTATAGTATTAGCCACGTTGCTACTCATATGTTTCTTTAAGCAAGTGTGTCTTAAGGTGGGTCTTAAAGGTGGATAGAGAGGGTGCTAATCGGGTATTGAGGGAAAAGGTATTCCAGAGGTGTGGGACAGTCAATGAGAAAGTTTAAAGGCGGGAGAGTGCTTTAGATACAAAGGGGGTTAAGAGAAGACATCCTTGAGCATGTCCCGGTTTTTCTCCCTGGTGCGCGGGGGAGTCGGCGACGATGCGGGGGGGGTGTGCGGGGGGAGGATGCAGCAGCCGGGTAGTATTTTGTTCATGTTAGAATGCCGGGGGGCTGGGCTTAGAGAGTAGAAGCAGGGGATTCGTTTGAGGTCAGAGGATCTCAGGGGCGGGGCTTAGTACCGGGCAGGATGGAGTGAGCTGCTTCTAAGTGAGAGAGAAAGGGGTGTGTGTGTGTGTCCTGTCCGTATCCTGTCTGTGTGTGTGCTGTCTGTGTGTGCTGTCTGTCTGTGCTGTCTGTGTGTGCTGTCTATGTGTGTGTTTCTTGTCTGTGTGTGTGTCTCCTGTCTGTCTGTGTGTGTCATGTCTGTCTGTGTGTCATAGGAGGAGCTGAGGGGAAGGTATGAGGAGGGGGAGATATGAGGAGCTGAGGGCAAGGTCTGAGGAGGGGGAGATATGAGGAGCTGAGGGGAAGGTCTGAGGAGGGAGAGATATGAGGAGCTGAGGGGAAGCTATGAGGAGGGGGAGATATGAGGATGGGGAGATATGAGGAGCTGAGGGGAAGGTATGGGGAGGGATGGGGAAGGTATGTGGAGGGATGGGGAAGGTATGATGAGGGGAGGGAAAGGTATGAGGAGGGATGGGGAAGGTATGAGGAGGGATGGGGAAGGTATGAGGAGGGATGGGGAAGGTATGAGGGATGGGGAAGGTATGAGGAGGGGAAGGTATGAGGAGGGGAGGGGAAGGTAGGTTGAGGGGAAGGTATGAGGAGGGGGAGGGGAAATTATGAGGAGGGGAGGGGAAGGTATGAGGAGGGGAGGGGAAGGTATGAGGAGGGGGAGGGGAAGGTATGGAGGGGGGAATATATGAGGAGGGGAGGGGAAGGTATGTGTAGGGGAGGGGAAGGTATGTGGAGGGGAGGGGAAGGTATGAGGAGGGAAAGGTATGAGGAGGGATGGGAAAGGTATGAGGAGGGGTGGGGAAGGTATGAGGAGGGGAGGGAAAGGGGAGGGGAATGTATGAGGAGGGGAGGGGAAGGTATGAGGGGGAAGGTATGAGGAGAGGTGGGGAAGGTATGAGGAGGGGAGGGGAATGTATGAGGAGGGGAGGGGGATGTATGAGGGGGAAGGTATGGGGAGGGGTGGGGAAGGTATGAGGAGGGGAGGGGAAAGTATGAGTAGAGGAGGGGGAGATATGAGGAGCTAGGGGAAGGTAAGAGGAGCCGAGGGTAAGGTATGGGGAGGGGGGGGGCAGGTATGAGGAGGGATGGAGCAGGTATGGAGAGGGATGGGGAAGGTATGAGGAGGGATGGGGCAGGTATGAGGAGGGATGGGGCAGGTATGAGGAGGGATGGGGAAGGTATGAGGAGGGATGGGGCAGGTATGAGGAGGGATGGGGCAGGTATGAGGAGGGATGGGGAAGGTATGAGGAGGGGAATGTATAAGGAGGGGAGGGGAATGTATGAGGAGAGGAGGGGGAGATATGAGGAGCCGAGGGGAAGGTATGGGGAGGGGAGGGGCAGGTATGAGGAGGGATGGGGCAGGTATGGAGAGGGATTGGTAAGGTATGAGGAGGGATGGGGCAGGTATGGGGAGGGATGGGGAAGGTATGAGGAGGGATGGGGCAGGTATGAGGAGGGATGGGGAAGGTATGAGGAGGGATGGGGCAGGTATGAGGAGGGATGGGGAAGGTATGAGGAAGGGAGATATAAGGAGGGGGGAGAGGGTAGGTATGAGGAAAGGATGGGGAGGGAGAGGTATGAGGAGAGGAGGTATATGGGGAGGTATGAGGGGAGGAGAAGAAGGGGAGGTATAAGGAGAGGGGGAAGTATGAGGGGGCAGGTATGAGGAGAGGAGTGGGAAGTATGAGGAGGGGGGCTGTGTGTGTTTGTCACTGTGTGTGTGTGTGTCACTGTGTGTGTGTCACTGTGTGTGCATGTATATTGGGGAGGGAGGTTGAGTGTGGGGAGGGGAGAAAAATACATGGGGTGGGGGTGTAAGAGAGGGGGGGAAGGAATGGGTGAGAGGGGGGGAAGGAATGGGTGACCGGGGAGTGTGAGGTGGGGTGAAAGTGAGGAGGTGTGTGAGAAGGGGGGGTTCTCGCAAGGCCGCCAAAATGTGGGTAGAGGGCCCCGGTGAAAACGTTCTTCCTGGGCCCCAGGAAAGCTGTCTGCGGCCCTGCATGGCAGTGATGTCACTGACTGCCACAAGGAGAGCAAGAGACCCTATTTTGCAAAGTGTAAGGTCAGGAAGGTCACATTTTTAAAAGTCTTAATTTTAATTAATTCCTTAAAAATTTTATTTAATTTTAATTTGTCAATTAATTATTTATTTAATTTTAATTTGTTAATTATTTTAATTTTAATTAATGTCTTCATTATTTACATACACACACACACACTGCAGGGCCCACCTCCTATACACACAGACACACACAGTAGCCCCCACCAACGGGACGCATTATGGTGCCGAGGCATCACGTGATGCCACATTGTAATGGAACATGTCACCGTTGTCATGGCAACGGGGTGCGTCACGTGATGTAATTTGTTTTATAAATAATTTTTTATTGTCTCCCGGTTTTTCATTTTGAAAATCTGGTCACCCTATCCAGGCGTCCACCAGGTAAAGATCCACAAGATTGTAAACGTTATAGACCAATTTCTTTAATTAACACAGATATCAAAATTTATGCTAAGCTATTGGCCTACAGATTAAGCCACATCCTGCCTAGGCTCATACATCCAGATCTAGTCAGATTTATAAAGGATCGACAAGCTGCAGACAACACACGACGAATCATTGATCTGATTGAAATAGCCAATGCAAAAAAGATACAGGTAATGATGTTGAGCCTAGACGCAGAAAAAGCCTTTGACAGGATTGACTGGCCATACTTAAAAGCCACGCTTGGAGCTTTTGGTTTCAGGGAAAGGGTTGGGAACGCAATCTTATCATTATACTCGAGCCCGGCGGCTACAGTAATCTATTAGGGTTTCCCATCAGACCCCTTCCAAATTAAGAGCGGCACGAGACAGGGCTGCCCCCTTTCGCCCCTCCTGTTCGCCCTGTGCATGGAGCCCCTGGCGGCACAGATCCGTGATAACCTGGATATTTCGGGCATCGCAGTTCACTCCCAGATCCACACAATTGTTTGACTTGCTAGGGAAATTTTATAAAATCTCTGGCTTTAAGATTAACCAAGCTAAATCTGAAACTTTAAATATTAACCTCCCAAAAGATATTGAAAAACTAATCGGGCTTAATTGTAATTTCAATTGGCAAAGCAAAAACATCAAATATTTAGGGGTTTACATTACCAAAGATTATAGAAATATTTATGATGCAAATTACCCCAAACTTATCCGGACATTAAAAGAAGACCTGAGAAAATGGGCAACATACAGGATCTCCTGGCTAGGAAAGATTTATAGTGTCAAAATGAATCTCCTCCCTCGCTTTCTGTATCTATTTCAGACATTACCGGTGCCACTGAGACTGAAGGAAATACTCTCACTTCAGTCTGCAATCTCTGCATTTATCTGGGGAGGTAAGAAGCCGAGAGTAAATAGATCAATTCTAAAGAAAACTCCCCTAACGGGGGGTCTAGCGGTAACTTGCCTGTTGTCCTATTATAAGGCGGCACAATTATGCCAAATTATACAGTGGCAGTGTGACCCAGCATTGAAAAGATGGGTGGCTCTGGAGAGTGAATTCTGCTCCCCATTAGAGCTGAGTAATCTCATTAGGCTACCTAAAACAGCGCTCAAGTCAGCTAATACGCCTCTTTCCTCAATGACCAGCTCCTTGTCTGTTTGGGAGGCATGTATTTGTAACTGTGCTTTAACCAACTGATGACCCCTCTCTGGGGCAACCCGGACTTTGCTCCAGGTTTGAATAGTAGCGACTTCTCTATTTGGAAACAAAATGGCTTTAATAGATTTAGAGATCTGGAGAGTAGAAAGGGTATTAAATCATTCGACCAAATTAGATCAGACAAAATTGTCCCCCACTAAGAATTCTTTAGATACCTCCAGATGAGAGCATTTTATAACAAATTACCCCCCCACTCCACCTTGAGTACTTCTGAGAAGCTCTGTGTTAAAAAAAAAAACAACACTCGGGGACTCACATCACAGGTGTACAGAGAAGTGATCAGTTCTGGGCCAGGAGAACACCCAAAGATAAACTACATGAAGCAATGGGAGGCAGACTTAGGCCTCGGCCAGGCTCCCTGCTGGCGTGCTGAGGCGCAGGGAAAGCGGGTGCTTTCCCTGGCCTTGCGGTTGCTTACCGCACGCGCTGTCAGTGGGCCGTCAGGGGGCTCGCTGGGGGCGGGCACGTCACTGGCCGGGGGCGGGCCAGTGACGTCACGGAGCTGGTTCGCCCTGATTGGGCGAACAGCTCACGTGACCGGCCTGTCGCGCCGGAAAGCGGGGGAATTTTAAATTCCCCCAAGTCCTACGCTTCCGCGCGCCTGCATAGGTGAGCCCCTACTAAAGCCGCTCTAATTGCGGCTGTAGGGGCTCAGTGCTGTGTGGGAGCGCGCATCAGCAAGTAAGCACTAAACATGGCCGAGGCCTTAGGGGAAGAGCTAGAGGGAAAAACTTGGACGGCAATAGTTATGGCGGTGACCAAAACATCGATTTGCACTACATTAAAGGAGAACGCATATAAAGTCCTGATGAGGTGGCATCTAACCCCAATTAAATTATCTCGTGCCCTAGACAATGCGGAGAAGCTGCGAATCTGTTACATATGCTGTGGTCCTGCCCTCGGATCTCCCCTATATGGGAGGAAATTAGAAATTAGATCAAGAGGATTTTTGACCTCACAATTCTGCCGGACCCTTGGTTTTTCTTATTACAGACCATTGCCGGGTTTATCCAAAGCAGGTTATAAACTGATTGCACACTTTGCAACAGCAACGAGATGCGAGATCGCAGCACTATGGAAACAACCGGAAATTCCATCTATCCCAAAGATTCAGAACAGAATTTGGTTTGTCTGCCAGATGGAAAAGTTAACAAGTCTGGTTAATGACACTGGCAAACATTTCCTAAAAGTCTGGATGCCTTGGCTGGCCCAGACAGATATCCCCGGGGTTGAGGTAAGTACGATTTGGCATTAATAGTTCCAGATGCGTTCTCTTGTGAGTAGTATCACAGCCTAAAGCGGCGGTATTATGCAGAGAGCCTGTTGAGGATAGCTAGAGGCATAACCAGACCACAGCGATCCCATCCCCTGCATCAGCGAGGTTTATAAGGGATTGATTCTCAAGTGAGGGCATCTCCTGCGGTGGAGCAGACCAGGACACTCACCCATCTACTTCCCTCCCCCTTTTTCTCGCGTTACTTCATTTGTCTTTTGTTCTTAGTTGGTTAGTGGTTCTTTGCATTTATAGTAATTCAATTTTACTTTCATATACCTTCTAGATGAGATATCATTTGGAGCAATTGTTAATCTGGACACCTGTATGATATTGCCATGATACAAAGCCTGAGTGTTTGTTAAGCCAATGTCAGTGATTCTGGCAGCAGCATTTGGGATAGATTATGCGGGAGACAGGTGAGAGGCAGGAAGGCCGGACAGCAGGAGGTTACAGTAATCGAGATGTGAGAGAATGAGGGCCTGTGTCAGAGTTTTAGCAGTTGAGCAACAGAAGAAAGAGCGTATCTTTGTAATATTGCGGAGGAAAAAGCGACAGGTTTTAGAAACGTTTTGAATGTGAGAGGAGAATGAGAGAGACGCATCGAGTGTGACCCCTAGGCAGCGTGCTTGGGCTACTGGGTGAATGATAGTACTTCCAACAGTAATGTGGAAGGAGGTAGTAGGGTCAGGTTTGGGAGGAAGTATGAGGAGCTCTGTTTTTGCCATGTTAAGTTTAAGTCGGCGGAGGGCCATCCAGGATGATATAGCGGTGAGACATTCAGAAACGTGTCTCACAGATATAGAGGTATACTGTTTATATTTGGGGATGTATGTATATTTTTATCTTGCACAGCATTAAACATAAGATCAGACATTAGGAATAGTCGCCCTCGACCCTAAGCCCCAATGAGCGATCTGTCAGCCGCGTCAGGGTCTGGGGCTTCATCACCAGTGTCTGATCTTATGTATGTTTCCCGTATTGTGTTATAATCCCCTGTATTATACTGTTACATGTGTAAAGCACTACGTACATTGCTGGCATTATATAAATAAAATACACCCTTGCCAAACAAAAATGTCTGCCCCTTCTTGTATCATATCGCAGTTAAGGACACAGCCTCAATGACACAAGCGCACACACAGATACATACATAGACCTATAATCACAATGGGGCAGATGCACCCAGCGCCGGTACAGGGTCAGCGCACCCAGTCTGGTGTTAATTCTCTTTGACTTGAATAGGAGTTAATGGATCGGGTGTGCTGACCCTGTACCGGTGCTTGATGAATCTGCGCATGTGTCATTGAGGCCATGTCCTTAAACTGTGCTAGTTCCGATCAGGACACTGTGGCAAGGAAAAAATTGGAAGTCTTTGTGTGATAGTGACCTAATCGGCACTATTGCAGTATAATGAATAACCCTCATTGGGTGCCTATGTCTGTGCATGTATTTACGTATATACACATATAATGACAGCCTAACTCACTGGAATTACAGTAAGAAAGTATATATCAATATGATCACACGTCACAGACATTTCATATCACACTAGCGCCTGCGCCCACAGCCCGGGCCTCCACCAGGGGGCGACAGCTGGGACTCCAGTCCTGGTGCAGAGGGGGCCTCCTGGATGGTGCTACAAGAGGGTCCTGCTGGAGGCTGTCTTTAGAGCTGCCTGTCTGAAGAGGCAGGCTTCCCTGACAGGCACCTCTCTGGGCAGCTCTGCAGGCCCCCTTAATCCTCCAGGGGAGCAGGTAGGCAGTGGGCTGCTTCCCCCCCCACCCCTCTCTATCCCCTCCTCTCTCCACCCCCCCCCCCCAATTTCTCCTCCCACCTTCTCCCTTTCTCCCCCTCCTTTCCTCCCCCTCCTCTTTCTCTCCCCCATCACCTCTCTCTCCCCATTAGAGGATAAGGAGGAGGTGCTGCACGAGAGACATTTTGTTGTTTAAATGATAACAAATAGAAAGAATGTGAAATAATAATAGTAATAATCCCAGAAGGGCAGGACATTACCTGGCCATGAATGGACGTAATTAACATATATAAGCACAACGTAATGTATACCAGCCAGAGAATCGCTTTATTTGGGAAAAATTACAAAGTGGAAATGTTTCTGAAAACTGATAAAATCGAGTCTGCAAACGTCACAGCACCTGGGGAATTCTGGGTAACCGCGGTTGCCGGCGCATGTTATCTGTTTGGTAAATCCTAATATACAGCAGCTTCACAAAATAGTGCCAGCGTTCATGAGGAAGAACAGGGGTATGGGGCTATTAGAAGGGCCATTATAGGGGATGTGAGCTGCTTATAGAGCATTGGGGTATAACCAGCCCCTAATAAAATCCCTGCATACTGTGTGTTCTGGGGAATTTGCTGTTATGTTTTTGGAGTTTAAGGGACTTATTAACCCTTTGAGTGCCACCGCCGCTACGGCACAGTGTGGTCATGTGATCACAGTGGCCATTTTGGAGGAAACAGATGAAGAGCGATCCTCCTCCATTTCCTCACTGGTTAGATCGCGCTCCATGGGAACACAGGAAGTGATCTAACCCGGAAAAACAACACGCACACACGTAGTCACTATGTCCTGGGGCACGCACAGGGTTAAATCCGCTCTGAAGCAGTGTCCGAAAACTCCCATTCACGTGAGCGGAGCATTTGGAATAATCCCCTTAATGAGGCAGATGGGGAGATGGAGGGGGGGCCATTATGCACAGAGGAAACGGTCCCAGAATTCCTGGCGCTGCCCCACGGTATCTTGTTTCTTTAAATTGATGATGTCATTTAAAAGGTGCAAACCCACGTAGTTATCCAAAGACAATCTCTGTAAAGAACGTTGATACTTTACCAAATGTAAACGGGCTAAAAGCAAAAAATTTGTTGATGGCCTTTAAATGGGTGGGATTGTCAATTGTTTCCTCTGCACTGAGCCCTCCCCCCTAATCCTAGGGCCAATCATAATAAGGGATGGAGAGAGGGGGCTATTCCTGTGCAAACACCTGTAGAACACAGTGACATCCCGCCCAAATCCCAGCTGCCCATGATGTGTGTGTATCAGTGTGTTACTAAATATGTGCAGTGGTTAAAGAGCATCAGATGCTGCATTAGGGCCCGAGGTTGACACCTTCTATTGAAGGCTAACCCGGAGATAACATCTGTTACATTTATCTTCTTTATACAGGTTTATTTCTCCTAGCTTCGGCGGTGGCGTCTTCCGGCTCCTCCCGGCATCCTCCCGGCATCCTCCCGGCTTCCTCCCGGCTTCCTCCCGGCATCACCCCCTGCAAATCCCATCAACATGGCTGCGTGACGTCAAATGGGGCCGCGTTGCCGCCCGGAGATTTACCAGGTAAACCCATAGCCCGGTAAAACCCATAAATAGCGGACTCGCGTTTTAACGGATCGCATTATTACGGGGTTTGTCTGTATGTGTGTGTGTGTGTGTGTGTGTATATATATATATATATATAGGGGCCATGCACACATATATGTATATATATATATGTAGCCCCGAGGTAAATTTACACTTTCTGGCCCCCCTCCGCGAGTGCCGTGTGGTAGCGGGTGCCGCCGGAGGCTGCGACGGACCCGCCGGCACTTCGCGAGGGTGGGGGCCAGTGCAGGGAGCAGCGCGAGGTATTGCGGTGCAGGCCGGTTGCCGGGGACGCGATCGGGCCGTCGCTAGGGCCGCGATCGCGTTGCCACCGGCCCGGCTTGTAAAGTAGAGGGCGCCGCCATTGCGCGTTAGCTCGCGCATGCGCAGTAGGCGGCAAGCGCAGGGAAGGCTCCAGACAGGTCGCGCATGCGCAGGTAGGATCCCCAGAGCTAGGGAGAGATCGCGCGAGGGCAGGCATAGGGAGACAGAGATCAGGTGCTCCATTGCGGCCAATAGGGCTGAAGGAAGCTCAGCCCGGGAAAATAGATACATTTTCCCGGGCTTTGCTCAGGCAGTCAGGCAGAGGAGAAGGAAGGAGTAGGAAGGGTGTAGGGAGCGCGTGGCTCCTGCACCAGGTAAGGGTTCTCCTTAGGTTCCCAGGCAGGTCCCAATTCCCGGTAAGGGCAGGGGGTAACTGAAGAGGGACGGCCCTAGATAGGGAAGGTCACCCGTAGGTGTGTAGGTGCAGGTTTAGCAGTGCCACAGCGGGTAGTGCTGTGCGCACTGGCAAATAGGCACAGAGTGTGTGCAGTGGATTTGCTGCGGGGATTCAGGTGGCTGTGTACGAATGCAGCTGTGTGTGTGTGTTGCTGCATGTGCTGGGCGCAGTGTGTGCAGCGTGGGTGGATGTCTGCAGGCTGACGGTGAGAGCTGTGTGTCTGCTGCAGGCTGTTAGGAGTAGCAAGTAGTTAGTAGTTACAGATAGGACTGGGTAGCTAGGGGAGGGGGCAGGTTATTACTCCGCAGGCCCTAGGAGTTTTCCCCAAGCCACCCCAGGTTGCGGTTCATCAGGGACAGGCCCTAGGTTAGGGTTCCTGTCACGTTAAGGGATAGGGATAGCGGCGGTTGCTGTTCCCGTGAGACGGTGTGTTACCGAGAGACGGTTGTGTTCCCGTGAAGCGGTGGGACCCTCGTTGGGGTCCTTGAGAAGTACCTGGATAGGATCAGACGGAGGCTTCGCACGTCTGACCCTTTTGGAAGAGTGTAGCAGGCCCGAGCATCGGAGTGCTCGGAAGGTATTTCTACACATGTGCACCAACAGGCCTAATAGATAATTTAGTGACTGCGCAGTCACCCACGACCTCCGTAGGAGTACGGGACATTGGGTGTGGGGGATCACAGGACACTGGGTGTGAACACCAGACATTGGGCTGAGGTGATATGGTTAAGGTGATGCGGATAGAGCATGATGTTATGTAATGTGTTATATGTTCTCAAGTAAAGTGTTAGTTATTGTTTTATCGTATACGTGTGTTATTGTATTTCTTACCCAGGGCTATCTTTCATAACGGGGATCCTGGGTAAGTGGAGGCGCTGCACCAGGTAAATGGTAAGGGTTTCCCCAGGCTCCCAGCTAGCGGAGGCTCAAATCTCCTGGAGCCACAGGTGTTATACAGTTACCAGTAGTCCCTTAGAAGAGGTGTGCCGCAAGGAAAGGGACCGGTTAGACCACAGGGGCCAATGTGAGATTGGGTGGGTCAGGCCGGTTCACAAAAAAGGCTACATTTGGAGGCGCTGCTGAGATATCAGACCTGGGGTGCCCTGTATGTTTTTTTTCTAAATTGTGTCCTATTTTTGTTCCACCATGTGGGTGCTCTCAAAGCAGGAGGTCTATGCATGGGCCTTGAAAGTGAACGTGACTCCTAACCGCGTGGTTGCCGTGGGGGCAGTCCCGGCTGGCGTGCCCTTGTTAGATGTCCAGGCGCAGGTTCGGAAGCTCCCTGGACTGGCGGGTACGTGGGTCAGAGGGCAAAGGTATGATGACACCGTGCAATGGAGTACTGTCCTGATATATGCAGGCCAGACCCTAAGCGAGGAAGATGGCCCTAAATTCTTAAATTTGCCCGGGGGTCCGACCGATGGGTGCCCCTTTATCTACCCTGACTTGGCAGTATCTGCCTGCACCGAGAGCCCTATTGACATTGACAGTGAGCCCCACCCAAAATGGCGACTCCCACCAAATCACCATGGCACGTGTGCGGCTGACTGCCAGCCTGCACAGAAGAATGTTGCAAACCCCTGCCCAGGACTGGCGGGAAAACCAGAGCCCCGCCCCCACACTGTGAGTGACTCAGTACCGAGTTCGCAACATTCCCCAAAAGACTGTGCTGCTCCTCCTCTAGAGTCCACCAGGGGGAGGGAGTGTCGTGAGCAGAAATCAGCCATTTCTGTTCCCCCTAAGGAAAGCAAGGGATGCCGAGAAAAGCACCCTTGGCTGTATAGAATCATACGGGCCCCCCATTTAGTCTTGCCAATGGTGGTGTGCCCGTGTGCGTTAAAAGAATGGAAGGTGACGGGTGGCTGGATGGACGGAGCATCTGAGTCACCAGTTGCCCTCACGATGACCGTGGTAGACGGGGAAGAATGCCTGTACGGCCGTCTGAATGAATGTGAGTGTGCCGTTGGGGAGCTGACCCAAGGGCCTAAGTGTCCTGACTGTGCGGCGCAGTTCCTGCAACCCAAACCGCCAGCGGCAGAGGACACTGTTGCAGAAATGGAGTGTTCCCTCCCCGAGGATGAGAGAGACTGCCAGGGGTTACACCCTGATGTGTATGAGCCCTGGAAATTGCCAGGAATAGAGGTCACGGTGCTAATGTGCCCCTGCCTGAGTGAAGCCCTTAAAGAGGGAGTCGAACCGTCCCAGTTACAGCTAGGTTTCAGGTCAACTGAGGTGGACGGAGAAACGTTTACCCAGTGTTTTGGCCTCAAATGTGGCTGTTCCCGGAGGGAGGCACTGGCGTGGGAGCCTCAATGTGAGTGTTGCGGGGCCTGGTTCCTAAAGCCTATCCTACCCCAGGCGGCGGAACCAGCAGAGAAAGAAGAGGAGGGGCTGTGTGCCCAAATGGACTTTCCAGACGCTGAACCGGAGCCGCTGAAGGCAGAGCTCCAGATGTCGGAACCCCAGATGTCGGTTCCAGACCCGGTTCCCGAGCAGGAACCACCGATGCCAGAACCACAGATCCCGGAGGCCCAGGGTAAGGTGTTTGTACCCCCGCCCATGTGTGGTGATTCTAGCGACCAACCGAGAGTGGTGATGCGCCTGCCGGCGGACCACTCCAGTGAGGTCACTGAGCCAACCACCTCAACTGATGCAGACCATGATGTGGGCCCGTGTGACCTGCAACGGCCAGTCCGGCCTACCACCGAGGTACCAGCGGTCCCAGGCTTGGGATCAGTACCTGTCAACAACGATAGGGGTAAGTTGACTGCCCCAAGGGGTGTCGGGTGTGAGCTCCCCGGTGATTGTGGAGCCTGGTGACTCCAAAGGTAGGGTCACCCGGGCGATGGGCTCACCCCGTCATCGCGTCCTGGTGGAGGTGTCTCCCCCAGAAGATCTCTGCAGATCATGGAACGAACTCGACCTCATCAAGGTATCCGGTGTAGCGGACTGGAGCGACACATACTCCTGCACGAGGAGTCTCCAAGCTCGGCCTTCCCGAGACCCGGGCCTGCACGAAGAGGTTGTGCTGCCCAACGATGGTGTCACCGTTAAAGGGATTGCTGGAGCGGACAAAGACTGTGTTGAGACCGCTCTGGTAGTTGTGGCCTCTCCCAGGTGCGCGATGGAGCGCTATGTTCGCCATGTGGTGGACCGAGGCAAGAGACTGAGCCTCCCTGTCTCCCGTGAGACGAGACCGGAGGATCCGGCAAGGGGGAGAAGGTGGGCTGGTGCAAGGGACTGGTCTTGAGCTCCAAAAGACTCACAGGAGTCAAGGTGGGATACCCTCACCCAATCAGTTAGGGGCACTCCACTCTGAGACTCAGCTGGCCTCGGGTATCCATGCGGGTATGTTGGGTACCAGTGAACAAATGCCTAATGTATGTGAAGTAACAGTTACAATGCATTTTCCATTATATAATCCTCTGTTGCATGGTTGCTACCCAAGCGAGGTCGTTGGGATTCTGCGAGGGGGAGAATGTAGCCCGGAGGTAAATTTAGGCTAAACCATAATACTGAGTTGTGACCATGCAGCAAGCTTAAGCCTATAGGGAACCATGTTAAAAATGGTTATTGAGGCAAAAAGTGACACTGTGTGCTCATTTGCATGTCATTTCCCAGAATCCCTTGCTGCAGTGGAAGTGCTGTATGCTGGGTGATAATGGGGAAAGGCGGGGTTGCAGACCTGCCTAAGACATGCAGATGAGCATACAGTTATATTTGCATATTTGCTTTCCTGTGGAGGGTTTTTGTCACTTTTTTTACTCACCATAACTTAACTCAGTATTATGGTTTAGCCTATCCCATAGCCTCTCTTGCATTCCCAGTAAAATCAACCCCACACTGATGAGACCCATCAAGGTCGAAACGGCTGTCTGTGGGTGGTTTTCTGGGTATGCACCTTAACCCTGGCTGTGCTCAAAGCTGTGACCATGCAGCAAGCTTAAGCCTATAGGGAACCATGTTAAAAATGGTTATTGAGGCAAAAAGTGACACTGTGTGCTCATTTGCATGTCATTTCCCAGAATCCCTTGCTGCAGTGGAAGTGCTGTATGCTGGGTGATAATGGGGAAAGGCGGGGTTGCAGACCTGCCTAAGACATGCAGATGAGCATACAGTTATATTTGCATATTTGCTTTCCTGTGAAGGGTTTTTGTCACTTTTTTTACTCACCATAACTTAACTCAGTATTATATATATATATATATATATATAGTGGCAGGACGGCCTCGCGGCGGGGTCAGTAAGACGCTTGACACGATGGGAAACTTTAAACACTAGTGGTTTATTAGCCACAACCAAAATAAGTACGGGTGCACTGTCCCTTTAAGAAACTACTTTCTTGCAAATTAAAGCCTAGTCCTGTTAGGGACACTAACTCACTTCTTGAGCCCTTACTAACAGGACAGCCAGCTAATCTGGTCATGCCCAAAACATGCTACACAAACGATAACCAATAAGCATAATAAGAATAAAGTCTTATCTGTTTTTCAGCTCCAACAGCAAACAGGAACACGGTTCCAGGGAGCAGGCTGTGTCTAGCCTCGCAGCAATCTGTATCTTTATCCTGGGTTGGGGTCCCAGCTGGTCCCAGCAGCCTAGCTCCTCGCAGCACTGGGGGACCAGAGCAGCAACAGCTGCTACGGCTTCCAAGCCGGGAGAGTTCTCTCCACCTTCCTGTGGAAAAACAAGCTCACCTTGTGTGAGCAACTTCTTGCTTTTTAAAGCACTTGTTTCACTGATAGTTCAGCCCCTGTTTAATTAGGCTGCAGATGTGCTTTCTCTGTCTGAGGAGATTAACACTCAGTGATCTGGCTGCAGCATCTCTCCATTCACTGTCACAGCCCACTGAGTCAGTGACTCTGTCACATATCCCTCTCCCCAGCGAAACATTGTCCTGTGGAGCGGCCCGTGCACCATTCCCGTGCACCAGCATCTTCGTCGCCAATGTCTGACGTCGGCCCTTCCCTCCCCCTTTTTTTTTCTTGCCTTCCAATTTAGGCATTTTCTTTTTTGGGTAATTACCAGGCCATTTGGGCCTGAACACTCATCCTTCTCTACCTCTTTCTCTTGTGCCGTCCTGAGTCTAGGGTTGAAGCTCCGCCTTTGTTGTGTCCCCTTTTGCAAATGTCCCCAAGCCTCCTGCTGTCTATCAGCTATCTCTGCCTTCTTCCTCTTGGGCTCAGAGTCTCCCTTACCCTGTAGAAGAGCCAAGACCTCAGTTAGCTCATAGTATTCACTCACCAGTGCTTGTCCTGCTTCTCCCTCTGTTTTTTGACCTTCCTCAAAGGTTTTTTGTACTTCTTCGTCTGAATCAGAAGTCTTCCTGGCCCTTTTCTTAGAAGAACCCACACAGATTAAAGCTTCCCATAATACAGAGCTGTCAAACTTTCTCTTATCTTCCGGGCTCTTTTCCAGCTTTTGTTCCTCACCATTTTCTTTAGCTTCCTCTTCATTTTCAACAGAACCAGCACTACCAGTAGAGGACATGGTAGCACTCTTTGCTTTTTCAACCTCATCTTCTTTGTCACTTTCAGAAGGCAGCTTTGCACGCTTTTTAGGGGTGACCATTTTTTTAAAAGAGGCCCATGGTGTAATGCCTTCTTTCTTTCTCCATCAGAAGTGGCCCCTTCACCTTCTGTTTCAACAGTCTGTGCTGTGTCTCCCATTACATTTTCTGTAGGAGAGGTCTCTATAGACTCATCAGGAGAAGAGGGCGAACTGTCTCCTCCATCTACAGTACCTCTGCAGGATCACGAGACTCCAATGAGACAGGTACTTGTTCTGTCACATACTCTGCCTTTGTCTCTTCTTCCTTCTTTCCTTTATGCTTCTTGCCTGAAAGCTTCTTTAAACCTGATCCAGTGAAAAGCTTCCTTAGAGGGCTACCTTGAAGCTTAGCCTTCTCTTGTGAAGACAGTAACTCCGCTTCAGTGGTGATGGCTTCTGGACCTTTCTCCATCAGCGTATTTTTAGTGTTGGTTTTCACCTCATTTATCTTTATAACTTCAATTTGGGTGGGGGTCTTATCAACCCTAAGTGCACCCCATGATGCCGCTCTATTACCGTCGGCAGACTCGTAGGCTTGGGCCTTTCTTTCTTGTCCCTTTAATTTACTCCGTTGGGAGTGTTGCTGGATAACCTGTGATGTCTTTCTCATCTTATTTTCCAACTGAGCGGTGTCCAACATAGCCACATGCTCAGTCTTTAGGGCCTCGAGTATCTCGTCCAGGTCACGCTTTTGTTTCTCCGCCAACTTGCGGCCAGCACGCTCAGACTCCAGGTCCTTCCTCAGGTCATGAAGCTGTCCTTCTGCATATCCTTTTTCACTCAGTGCCGCTGCCAGTTCATCCTCTTTGGCATTGAGTCGCGACTCCACATCTCTTAGCAGGTTCAGCGCAAGGCTTAAATCTGTTTATTTTCCTCTATTTCTGACCTGCAATTGCCTGTGCTCCTCCCAGACATTGTCCAGCTCCAGCTGCAGTCGGTCCCTCTCATTAGCCGTGTCGTCCAGCAGCCTGTGGGTATCAGCCATCTCGATTTCATAGCGCAATGTCAGGCAAGCCACCTGACGGACGGTCACCTCCTCCCTCTCGGCGAGTTGTATTTTGCGCTCAGCAATCTGCGTCTGCAGCTCTTCAATTTGATCCTGCAAATCCCCTCTCAGGGCCTTCACCTCTTTCCGGTGCTTGCTCTGGGCTTGCGTCAGCGCCGCCTTCATCTTTTGGAGCTCTGTAGTTTTTGTCGCCAGTATCGCCGCTGCTTCTGTTTTCCAGGCTTCTTTCTCCTTGGCATACTGACTCATGGAGATGGAGTTGCCTCTCTGCTTCTCCAGCTCTTGCTCCAGTCTCTGGACCTTTTCGCGCTCCCTCTCACACAGAATCACCTGGCTTTCAAGCTCCGCCCCCAGCGATGCTCTTGTGGCGTACAGCGTGGCCCTCAGCTCCTCATGCTGTTCTGTGGGGACATACTGGGTACTCAGCCGTTCCTGTAGCACTTGCTGCTTCTCCTTGGCCGCTTGCAGACTTGCATGTAGCTCTTGCAGCTGGCTCTGCCATAGGTGCGCTGCTTGTGTGTGCTGCGCCAGGGAGACACGTTGCATCCTCTCTGCATTCTGCAGTGCTTCCTGCACCTCTAATTTTTCTTGCGCCAATTGCGCCTTCACTTTCTGCGCTTGGTGAAGCTTCTCAGTCCCATCACTGACCTGACCGGTCAGGTTTAAAACCTCTTCTTTCAGGTTTATATTCTCCATTTTCACAGTCTCTATATCCCTTAGGACCGTCTCATTGGCTTTCTTCAAAGTACCCAGCTCTGTTTTGAGCGCGCTAGCTTCTTGGTGAGAAACTTCTAAGTCTTTGATGAAGTTTTGCACATCTCGGTGGCTTGCTGACGCCTGTTGTCCTGATATCGCAGGCTCAAGTGGTTCGGTCACTTCCTCTGTGACTTGAGAAATATTTTTATTTTTCTTCTTTCTCTTTGTTTTATTAGTTCCAGAGACATCAGTGGTACTGGGCACACACACACACTGGACACTTTTGCAGCTTCCATCTGCGGGTACGTCTCTCTTCTCGGGGCCACATATGCGTCGTCATCATAATCATCATATGGCCTGAAGGGACACTGTTTTGTATGGTTATGTACATTGCAAAACTGACAAATGACGGTGGCCATTTTAAAACCCCGTTTTTTTTTTTCCACGCCCGACGAGGCAGACTTTGCACAACACACGTAAGTTGTTCTTGCTTTACAATATTTGAACCTTCTGGGTTCTTCTTAGGGCAACTTCTTTGCAAAAATTCATTTTCACTTTCTTTTTTTAACAGACAGGGCAACCTTTGCTCACAGCACTTGCTAGCTGCAAATTCACTCACTTCAGCAAAAGGCATTAGCTTTACACAGCAATCCTTTCATACCCGACGGGGCAAAATTTACACTCAGCACTTGCTAGCAGTAACTTCCATGCTTCAGCAAAAATCATTTTTTTTTCCCGCTTGAGTTCAGTGTCTCAACACATCTTCATCTACTGACCCCCAGAGGCGTAGCATCCCACTTCTGACACCACCTGTGGCAGGACGGCCTCGCGGCGGGGTCAGTAAGACGCTTGACACGATGGGAAACTTTAAACACTAGTGGTTTATTAGCCACAACCAAAATAAGTACGGGTGCACTGTCCCTTTAAGAAACTACTTTCTTGCAAATTAAAGCCTAGTCCCGTTAGGGACACTAACTCACTTCTTGAGCCCTTACTAACAGGACAGCCAGCTAATCTGGTCATGCCGAAAACATGCTACACAAACGATAACCAATAAGCATAATTAGCCACAGAACGGTATCATCTATTTATTTTTTGATTATTGAAGCTCGGCTAGCACGGTACTGATACCTCTACATATATATATATATATATATATATATATATATATATATATATACATGTATATACATGTAGAGGTATCAGTACCGTGTTAGCCGAGCTTCAATAATCAAAAAATAAATAGATGATACCGTTCTGTGGCTAACGAAATGCTTTTATTTGTGCGAGCTTTCGAGATACACTGATCTCTTCTTCCGGCGATGTTACAATGAATGAAGCAAGCATTACTTAAAAACAGTGTCTCTTGGAATGTTATCTGTGCTGTTCCTTCCCCCGGTGTGGATGTGTTTTATGGCTAGAGGTGTCAAAGGGTAACTGAAAGCAAGTGAAGAAAGAGTGTGTATGTGTATCAGTGTGAATAAAAATGAATGGAGAGCCCACAGTATATACAGTGCTTTACAAAAGGTGTGTGTGGAGTGGGAGTGGATATAAATGGTGTGGGCAGGTGTGGAAATGTGAGAGATTGTTGAAGCTCGGCTAACACGGTACTGATACCTCTACATATACATATATATATATATATATATATATATATATATATATATATATATATATAATCAAAAAAATCAAAAAATAAATAGATGATACCGTTCTGTGGCTAACGAAATGCTTTTATTTGTGCGAGCTCTTGAGATACACTGATCTCTTCTTCCGGCGATGTTACAATGAATGAAGCAAAAGGTAACCTTAAAAACAGTGTCTCTTGGAATGTTATCTGTGCTGTTCCTTCCCCCGGTGTGGATGTGTTTTATGGCTAGAGGTGTCAAAAGGTTACTGTGAAAGCAAGTGAAGAAAGAGTGTGTATGTGTATCAGTGTGAATAAAAATGAATGGAGAGCCCACAGTATATACAGTGCTTTACACAAGGTGTGTGTGGAGTGGGACTGGATATAAATGGTGTGGGTGGGTGTGGAAATGTGAGAGTTAGTAGCACAACTAAAAGTGTGTGTGGATACTTAGTGGTCCCTATTGGTGTATAGGGATGGAAAAACAAGGAGTATTAGTATGTGTGAGAGACAGCTGTGTGTGCATACATATAGCACAGTATGCACAGACATGGCCTTTAGCGCTTATGGGACGAGAGTTCACTACTGTCAGTAATGACTCATAAAATTTCGATCTCTGTTTAGGCCACTGCTAAGTGTCCCGAACAGTTGCATAAATTTGTATTCATGCAACGTCTCTCTTTCGGGGTTTTAAGATTACCTTTGAGTATGGCAACCCTCAGATCGTTCATCTTATGGCCAGAGTCATAGAAATGTTCGCCAACAGGACTGTCTCTTGTTCCGCGTGTGATGCTGTGGCGATGCAGGTTCATTCTCTTGTTTAGCCCCTGTCCTGTCTCACCTATGTAGTAGCAGCCCCCTGGGCATTTCATGCACATGATGAGGTACACGACATTGCTGGAGGAACAGGTGAACCCTCCTCTGATTTTGTATTCCCGATTCTTGTGTGGTATTTGTATTGTGTCCGCTGTGTAGAGCATTGCGCAGGTTTTGCATCTTGGGTCCTGGCATGGTTTTGTCCCGCATTCAGTTGTACTGCTGAATACTTTACTCCTCACCATAATATTCTTGAGATTATGGGGTTGTCTGTATGATAATAAGGGTGCTTCAGGGAAGACCTGTTGCAGTCTTGTATCTTCCTGGAGGATGGGTTGTAGTTTCCTGGCGATCTTGCGTAGGGCTCCTAGGTGTGGGTTATACACTGGCGACACACTTTATTCGAGCTCGGCTAGTCCCACGAATTCGGGTATACCCGGGTGTATTGAGGTTTGTGACTGTTTTCTGCCCGAGTGCATTGGGTTATTTTCCAGGCAGGGATTAAAGCATTTTATTCCCGCTGGCTGCAATACTGCACAGTATATATATATATACTGCATTACAATTCATGAATTTATGCCATCTGGTAGACACGCGAAGCATTGCAGCCTATTAAATCCTAATCATTATTATTTAACAGATCAGCCGCCCATCAGCCAGGCATGAACCCAGGCTGGGAAGGCAAACGCAACGGGGCTTGTCAGAGGTGAGGAGCGGCGCATTCCAGGTATCTGCCAGGTACATACTGGGTATTTGCTCAAATAAAGTGTGTCGGTGCAGTATGTGACCACCAAAGGAACCCTGTCGCTTGTCTCCTTCTGTTTGTATTCAAGGAGATCACTTCTTGGTATTCTGGTGGCTTTGTGAATTTGCTGGTCTACAATTCTGTAGTTATATCCACGGTTTATAAAGTCTGATCTCAAGGCTTTAATCCGCTAGTCTCTGTCTGCTGTGTCGGAGCATATCCGGTTGTATCGTATGGCTTGACTGTAGATGGTTGCATGTTTGGTGTGTGTCGGGTGGAAACTGTTGTCCCTCAAATAGCTGGCTCTGTCTGTAGGTTTGCGGTATACAGAAGTCTGTAGTTGGTTGTTTTTTATAGTAATGGTGGTGTCTAGAAAATGTACTTCATCCGGGGAATGGGTGAGTTTGAGGTTGATGGTCGGGTGGAAAGTATTGAAGTTGTCATAGAACTGTAGGACAGGGGGGCGCAAACTTTTTTCCCTGCGCCCCCCTGACGGCTGTCCCCTCGCTCCCGCGCCCCCCCCAACCCCAACTTACCCGCGCTCCGGCGTAATGACGTCACGTTGCCATAGCAACGTGACGTCACATGACCTCGCAGCGTCATTTTGACGCCGCGTTGCCATGGCGCCGCAGGGAGGAAGCCGCCGGAGCCACGGTAAGTTAGGTTTACAGAGGCCCTGCAGCTCCCCCGGCACTTAATTTAAGTGCCTTCGGGAAGCGCGCGGGGCCTCTGTAAACCCCGCGCCCCCCGTCGGCAGTGTCGCGCCCCCCCTGGGGGTCGCGCCCCACGGTTTGCGCACCGCTGCTGTAGGAGGTCCTGTTCGCCAGAGGTCCAAATCAGGAGGATGTCATCGATGTAGCGAAGGTATGTAAGGGGTTTCAAGTGACAGGTGGACAGAAAGTCACTTTCCAGTTTTGCGCAGAACAGATTGGCATACTGTGGCGCCATCCGAGTACCCATAGCAGTCCCGGTTGTCTGGAGGTATGTGTCATTTCCAAATGTGAAGTAGTTATGGGTCAGAATAAATTCAATGCATTTAGTCACTGTCTCTGTGAGTGGCTCCTGCGATCCCAGAAAGTATCTGCAGGCTGAAATCCCATCCTCGTGGGGGATGTTTGTATAAAGTGACTCTACAGAAATAGTTGCTAGTAGTGTTCCTGTAGGGAGGGGGCCAATGACATTCCGTTTGTTTAGCAGGTCGGTGGTATCCTGGATATAGCTGGGTGTGTTCCTGACAAGTGGTTTTAGAATGCCCTCCACCCAGCCAGAAATATTTGTATATGTATATGTATATGTATAAATATAAATATGTATATGTATAAATATCTAATAAGTAAATGTACAGGTTAATAAAAGCTTCAGTCAGACTTAGAACTTTGCAACTAATATTGACAGATTTACTATAAATCATTCTTCCTGTTATTACACAGGTTATTAAGAATTTATATTAGCGTTAGGGACCCCTGAATTGTGGTCTGCCGTGACGTTGGCTCATGGGCTTACAACAATTTTGGCCAAAAATGTCAAACTAAAAGACCATTTTACTTAATAGATATTTATACATATATTTTTAGGCACTGTACCGTGTATGATTTTCACTGGATGTGCTAAAACTGAGCTGTGTCTGTGTTTTATGTGCTGTCTCTGGTTTTAAATATATATTGCCATGCTCAGTAGCACTCCTCTGTGACATTCATATGCTTATATACAGTAGCGACATCTTTTATTGCACTGAATGCCGCCGGCAAGCCGGGATCTACCCCAGCTGCCGCCAGTAACAACCGCGCGCCGCCGCGTTTCCCCCACGCACCCCCCCTCCACTTCGCGCGCAATTTAAATCCCTTCCCGACCCCGTACAAGGCTCCTGCTATGCCGCTCTGCTTCCCCGCACCCCCGCTTACCTTCATTTGATCTCCAGGGGTGTCGGGGAAGCCTGCGGAAGCCGGGGAAGACGGGGAAGCCGGGCGCGCATGTTACTGTGACGTCACAGTGCGCCGCCACGCGCCGCGGCTACCCGCTTCCCAGACGCATGCAGCCGGCGGCTTTTACTCGAATAAAAGCTGCCGCTGCTGTATATGTTGTGGTTATTTTGGGGGTTCAATAGGAGCTTGTTAGGTGTCCAGTATATTTTACAATTGTGTTTCAGCTAGTCCTGGCTGGTTGGAGGTTGGCAACCTCCTACTTAATTTAAGCTCACCCCCTCCCACATTTAAATGGTTAAGGGCTCAC
Organism: Ascaphus truei; assembly: GCF_040206685.1. Lineage (NCBI taxonomy): Eukaryota > Metazoa > Chordata > Amphibia > Anura > Ascaphidae > Ascaphus > Ascaphus truei. Next base: position 5,480 of record NW_027454544.1, on the reverse strand, counting down.
TCCATAGCATCTTCCACACAGGGGAACTTGTTTGCTTGCAGGATGGTTGTGACATCTCTAATACAGAGTGCCTTTCCTGGTAATGTACAGGTTAATAAAGGCTTCAATCAGACTTAGAACTTTGCAACTAATATTGACAGATTTACTATAAATCATTCTTCCTGTTATTACACAGGTTATTAAGAATTTATATTAGCGTTAGGGACCCCTGAATTGTGGTCTGCCGTGACGTTGGCTCAGGGGCTTACAACAATTTTGGCCAAAAATGTCAAACTAAAAGACCATTTTACTTAATAGATATTTATAGATATATATTTAGGCACTGTACCGTGTATGATTTTCACTGGATGTGCTAAAACTGAGCTGTGTCTGTGTTTTATGTGCTGTCTCTGGTTTTAAATATATATTGCCATGCTCAGTAGCACTCCTCTGTGACATTCATATGCTTATATATATGTTGTGGTTATTTTGGGGTTTCAATAGGAGCTTGTTAGGTGTCCAGTATATTTTACTAACAAGACTCACCTGGCCTGTTATGCCTGCACCAATCTGCAGTGTCTCCCTGTAGCTCTTCCTGTCCCGCCTCCGTTCCTGATTGGACCTTCCTGCTTTATCTAGCTCCTCTCTGCTCTCAGTCTTTGCTCGACATAATCTCTGTATGGAAGTACTTCTGGATTCTCTCAGTGTTTTCACAGGTTCTGACGCAGCTCGTACGATACCCCCTCTGGCTCTCGATCTCGGCACTCCTTGAACAACGCTCTCTCTGGTAACCCCTTGAACACGGCTTGGACTACGACCTATCTCCACTCTCCACTCCCTGACTTCGGCAAGGCAGCATTCACTCTATCTCTACAACCAGTACTGGCAAGTATTGTCTACCTTACTACACCTGGCCTGGCAACGCTTCATACCACACTCCGGACACGCTCCCTTTGCTGCGGGTGCGTGTATTACCACTTCCCCTTCAGCTCAGGGGACGGGTCTGGTCTGCGGGCAGCACCGGCGTAACACTTAAATACCTTATTGCACAATGCATATAATTGTACATTATTTCTAACGCGATCCGCTTATAACGCGATGTGATTGTTTGGACCCCAAGCACAGCGTTATACAAATATCAAATATCACAGCCTATCAAATATACTGTGCATCTATCTTGCCTTTGAAGATTTAAAGGGGCTATTCCCCCTGCATGTTTTGTAATTATTTCCCTCTCTCTCTGTACACTAGGGCAGTCCTCTGACTGAGTCACTGATTGAGCCACCTGTGCTGAAGCAGGGATATCCTGAAAACCTGACCTGTTGGTGGCCCTTGAGGACGGGAGTTGGCCGCCCCTGCAGTAGTGCGTCTGTTTTCACCTCTCTGCTTTTCCCTTATCTCTACACTGGCGACACACTTTATTCGAGCTCGGCTAGTCCCACGAATTCGGGTATACCCGGGTGTATTGAGGTTTGTGACTGTTTTCTGCCCGAGTGCATTGGGTTATTTTCCAGGCAGGGATTGAAGCATTTTATTCCCGCTGGCTGCAATACTGCACAGTATATATATATATATACTGCATTACAATTCATGAATTTATGCCATCTGGTAGACACGCGAAGCATTGCAGCCTATTAAATCCTAATCATTATCATTTAATAGATCAGCCGCCCGTCAGCCAGGCATGAACCCAGGCTGGGAAGGCAAACGCAACAGGGCTTGTCAGAGGTGAGGAGCAGCGCATTCCAGGTATCTGCCAGGTACATACTGGGTATTTGCTCGAATAAAGTGTGTCGGTGCAGTAAGGGGGTTGAGCTGTACATACATACATATTTAGGAAGACGCATTTTTTTTATATGCATTGGGTTTTGTTATACAGTATGCACTGGGGTTTGTTTATATGCATTGTTTTTTTGGGGGTTTTTTTTCAGTATGTATTGTATATTTTTTATAAGCATTGTTTGTTTAGTACACCGAGAGGGTGCGTGTGTAGTGAGAATGAGAGGGAGCATATGTGTGAATATAACCATTAGTGTGTGTATCTGAGTGAGTGTGTCACTGTCTGACAGTTACTGTGTTTGTAAAGCATAATGAGAATTGTGATTGTGCGTGTGTATGTATATATGTATATCTATATAAAACATACAATATATACATATATATTTATATATATATTTCTCAAACCGTCGTATGTGTGTTTGTCTGTCTGTCCTGTGTCTCCCTGTGTCTAGGGGCAATCGCATTGGACCTTTGGCCCGTCACTCCACCTCAGGCCAATGAGATGGCTCCCTTGGCCCGCCCGTCCCCGCACACCTCTCATTGGCCGGTGTGGTCACACACACACACACACTCACTCACCCCGCGTGCTCCTCTCCAAGATGGCCTACCACACAATGTGCAACAGCCTAGGTAAGACAGTACACACTGCGCCTCACACCCCCTCGCAGGCGTGCCGCCTCACACCTTACACCCTGCACCTTACACCCTGCGCCTCACACCTTACACCCTGCGCCTTACACCATACACATCACACCCCTCCTGCCTCACACCCCTCCCGCAGGCGTGCCTCCTCACACCTTACACCCTGCACCTTACACCCTGCGCCTCACACCTTACACCTCACACCCCTCCTGCCTCACACCTTAAACCCCTGCCGCAGAACACCCCTGCGCGTCCCACCTCAACCGCCCAGGAACAAGTGGCGGAGAAGCCGGCCGCGGGAGCTCACCATTACCTCCCGCCTCAGGCCAGGACCACACATGGCGCTTCCTGCCGCCGCCTGCATGCGCCTCCATTGGCCGGACGACCCATCGGGGGAGCAAGCGGCCGGCGGGGGGGAAGCGGGCGAGCCCTCTGGGAATGGGGGGGGGAGGAGAGGCCCGAGCCATCGGAGAACAAGCAGGGGGGGCGGCCAGCCACCGAGCCAGCAGGGGAACGGACGCCCGGATGGGGGGGGGCAAGCGGATACATAAATTATGACAATACATATGCCCCCTGCTCCCCCCTTCCCCTTTCCCCCCTCCCCCTTCCTCCCCTTCCACTCCCTTCACCCCCCCAACTTCACCCCAACCTCCACTCCCTCCCCTCCTCCCCCCCACCTCCCTCCACCCCCCCCTACACTCTTTCCCCCCCTACACTCTTTCCCCCCCTACACTCTTTCCCCCCCTACACTCTTTCCCCCCTACACTTTTTTCCCCTCCCCCTTCCACCCCTCCTCCCCCTTCCACCCCTCCTCCTCCCCTTCCACTCCCTTCACCCCCCCACCTTCATCCCCCAATCCACACCCTCCCCCTACTCCCCCTCCTCCCCCTCCACTCTTCCCCCTCCCACCCCCCTACACTCTTCCACCCCCCCTCCACTCTTCCCCCCCTCCACTCTTCTCCCCCTCCACTGTTTCCCCCCCTCCACTCTTCCCCCCCCATCCACTTTTCCCCCATCAACTCTTTCCCCCCCTCCACTCCCTCCCCCCTCCAATTCACATCTCCCTCCCCCACCCCCCTCCACTCTTTCCCCCCTCCACAGTTCCCCCCTCTACTCTTTCCCCCACTCCACTTTCCCCCCCATCCACTTTTCCCCCCATACACTCTTTCCCCCCCTCCACTTTCTCCCCCCTCCACTTCACCCCTCCCTCCACTTCACTCCTCCCCCCCTCCACTCTTTCCTCCCCTCCACTCTTTCCCCCCCTCCACTCTTTCCCCCCCTCCACTTCACCCCTCCCTCCACTTCACCCCTCCCTCCACTTCACTCCTTCCCCCCCTCCACTCCCCCCTCTCCCCCTCCATTCCCCCTCTTTCCCCCCCTCCACTCCCCCCTCTCTCCCCCTCCACTCCCCCCCAATCTCCCCCTCCACTCCTCCTCTCCACCCCTACCCCCCTCCACCTCTCCCCCTCCCACCCTCCACCCTCCACTCCCACCCACTCTGCTCCACTCCCACCTCCACCCTCCCCTGTCCCCCCTCCATTCCCCACCCTCCACTCCTCCCCTACCCCCTCCACTCCACCCCTCCCTCTCCCCCTCTCCACTCCCACCCTCCACTCCCCCCCTCCACCCTCCTCTCCCCCCCTCCACCCTCCACTCCCCCCCTCCACCCTCCACTCCCATCCACTCTCCTCCCCTCCCCCGCTCCACTCCCATCTCCACCCTCCCCTGTCCCCCCTCCATTCTCCGCCCTCCACTCCTCCCCTACCCCCTCCACTCCTCCCCTCCCTCTCCCCCCCTCAACTCCCCCCCTCCACTCTCCACTTCACCCCCCTCCACTCCCCCCCCCACCCTCCACTCCTCCACTCCCCCCTCCACTCCCCCCCTCCACTCCACCCCTTCCCCCACTCCACTCCACCCCTTCCCCCCTCCACTTCCCCTCCTCCCCTTCCTGCCTCCCCCCCTCCCCCCCTCCCGCCTCTGCTTTTCACCCAGCCGCCTCTGCCTCACAGCTTCCGCACGCACTCAACACACACCTGTCCTCACTGACACACCCGCCACACACCTGCTGCCTCCCGCCCATATGCACCAACATCACTGACCCGCCGCCTCACACCCTCCACTCCCACCTCCACCCTCCCCTGTCCCCCCCTCCATTCCCCCCTCCTCCACTCCCCCCTCCTCTCCCCCCTCCACTCCCCCCCTCCATTCCCCACCCTCCACTCCTCCCCTCCCCCTCTCCACTCCCACCCTCTCCCCCCCTCCTCTCCCCCCCTCCACCCTCCACTCCCCCCTTCCACCCTCCACTCCCCCCCTCCACCCTCCTCTCCCCCTACTCCACCCTCCACTCCCACCCCCTCCACCCTCCACCCTCCAGTCGCCCCCTCCACTCCCCCCCTTCCCCCCTCCACTCCCTCCACACCACCCCTTCCCCCCCTCCACTCCAGCCCTTCCCCCCCTCCACTCCACCCCTTCCCCCCCCTCCACTCCACCCGTTCCCCCCCACCACTCCACCCCTTCCCACCCTCCACTTTCCCTCCTCCCCTTCCCGCATTCCCCCCTCCTGCCTTCCCACCTCTGCCTTTCACCTGGCCGCCTCTGCCTCACAGCTGCCGCACGCACTCAACACACACCTGTCGCCACTCACACACCCGCCACACACCTGCTGCCTCCCGCCCATACGCACTGACATCACTGACCCGCCGCCTCACACCCTAGCAGGACCCCCACTCACAGACAGCACTCACAACCCACGCGCCACCCACCGCCTCATACCCTAGAGGGACCCCCACTCACAGACAGCACTCACAACCCACGCGCCAACCGCCGCCTCACACCCTAGCAGGACCCCCACTCACAGACAGCATTCACAACCCATGCGCCACCCGCCGCCTCACACCCTAGCAGGACACATTCATCCCATTTTTACATCTCTTATGTCACCAAAATATACATTGTACTGTGGTGTCTTTACAATAAACCATTTCAACATTATTATTCAACCTTTACAACAAATAGTCACCTATTGTTCCACGATTTATAAATAATACTACCTATTACGTATTTACATCCCGGGCAACGCC
>NW_027454543.1:37500-72341 GCF_040206685.1 Ascaphus truei | reverse complement strand
GAGGAGGGGATGGGGGAGAGAAGGGGATGGGGAGAGAAGAGGAGGGGGGGTCAGGGGGAGAGGGGGAGGGGGGGGAGGGGGAGAGGGGGAGAGGGGGAGGGGAGAGGGGAGGGGGGAGAGGGGGAGGGGGAGGGGGAGAGAGAGGAGGAGACGGAGAGAGAGGAGGAGACGGGGAGAGAAGGGAGGGGGGAGAGGGAGGAGAGGGAGGGGGGAGAGGGAGGAGAGGGAGGGGGGAGAGGAGGAGGAGGAGGGGGAGAGGGAGGAGGAGGAGGGGGAGAGAGGAGGAGAGGGGGGGGGGAGAGGAGGAGAGGGGGGGAGAGAGGAGGAGAGGGGGGAAGAGAGAGAGGGGAGAAGGAGGATACGGAGGAGGGGGAAAGTGAATGGGGGGAGTGAGAGGGATAGCGAAGGGGAGAGGGTGGGGGGAGAGAGAGGGGAAGGGGGGAAGGGGGGAAGAGAGATGGGTGATAGAGGGGGGAGGGAGAGGGGAGGGGAGAGTGAGGGGAAGGTGGAGATAGTGGGGAATAGGGGGAGAGTGAGGGAAGGTGGAGATAGTGGGAATGGGGGAGAGGAAGGGGAAGGGTGGAGAGCGGGAGGAGGGAGAGAAAGGGGAGGGGAAGAGGGGGAGAGAGATGGAAAAGGGGGGAGAAGAGGGGGGAGGTGGGGAGAGAGAGGGAAGGGAGGGGGAAGGGAGCAAGAGGAGGGGAGAGTGAGGGATAAATGTGAGGGGGAGGAAGAGGGAGAGAGAGACAGAGGGGGAGAGAGAGACAATGAGGGGAGGGGGGAGAGAGAGAAGGGGAAGATGGGGAGAGAGAGAGGAGACAGATAGGGAGAGGGAGAGGGAGGGGATAGGGAGGGGACAGAGAGAGGGAGGGAGAGGGAGTGGGAGAGGATGAGGGAGAGGGAGGGGTGGAGGGGGAGAGGAGATGGAGGGGGAGAGAGGAGAGGGAGGGGTGGAGAGAGGAAGGTGGGAGAGAGGGGGGAGGGGAGGGGGAAAGAGGGGAGGAGAAGAGAGTGGAACGGGGGATGGGGGAAAGAGAGGGAGGAGAGGGGAAGAGAAGGTGGGGGGAGAGAGAGGGGGAGAGGGAAGGGGAGAGATGTAGGAGACAGTGAGAAGGGAGTAAAGAGAGGGAGGAGGGGGGAGAGAGGGAAGGGGGAAGATAGAGAGGAGGGGGAGAGGGAGTGGGGGAGGAGAAGAGAATGATGAGAGGAGGGGGAAGGAAGAGGATGGGGAGGGGGGGAAGAGAGAGAGGGGAGAAGGAGGATAGGGAGGAGGGGAAAGTGAATGGGGGGAGTGAGAGGGATAGCGAAGGGGAGAGGGTGGGGGGAGAGAGAGGGGAAGGGGGAAGAGAGATGGGTGATAGAGGGGGGAGGGAGAGGGGAGGGGAGAGGGAGGGGAAGGTGGAGATAGTGGGGAATGGGGGGAGAGTGAGGGGAAGGTGGAGATAGTGGGGAATGGGGGAGAGTGAGGGGAAGGGTGGAGAGCGGGAGGAGGGGAGAGAAAGGGGAGGGGAAGAGGGGGAGAGAGATGGGAAAGGGGGGAGAAGAGGGGTGAGAGAGGGGGGAGGTGGGGAGAGAGGGAAGGGAGGGGGAAGGAGCAAGAGGAGGGGAGAGTGAGGATAGATGTGAGGGGAGGAAGAGGAGAGAGAGACAGAGGGGGAGAGAGAGACAGAGAGGGGAGGGGGGAGAGAGAGAAGGGGGAGATGGGGAGAGAGAGAGGAGACAGATAGGGGGAGGGAGAGAGAGGACAGAGAGGAAGGGGATAGGGAGGGGATAGGGATGGGACAGAGAGAGGGAGGGAGAGGGAGGGGGCAAAGAGAGGGAGGGGGAGAGAGGAATGGAAGAGGGAGGGGGAGAGGATGAGGGAGAGAGAGGGGTGGAGGGGGAGAGGAGATGGAGGGGGAGAGAGGAGAGGGAGGGGTGGAGAGAGGAAGGTGGGAGAGAGGGGGGAGGGGATAGAGTGAGGGAGGGGGGAGAGAGGAAAGGGGGAGGGAGTGTGAGAGAGAGGAGGGGAGAGAGGTGAGTTGGGAGAAAGAGGGATAGACAGAGAGGGGGAGAGGCATGAGGGAGATGTGGAGAGGAGAGGGAGGGAGGGGATAGAGTGAGGGAGGGGGGAGAGAGGAGAGTGGCAGAAAGGGGGAGGTGGGGAGAGAGAGGAAAGGGAGAAAGAGGGGGGAGGAGTGTGAGAGAGAGGAGGGGAGAGAGGGGAGGGGGGAGAAAGAGGGATAGACAGAGAGGGGGAGAGAGGGAGGGAAGAGAGGGAGATAGGGTGGGGAAGGAGGGAGAGAGAGAGAGAGGGGAGGGAGGGGAGTGAGAGAAAGGGGAGAGAGAGAAAGGAGGAGGGAGGGGGGAGAGGAGGGGAGAGAGGAGGAGGGGGGAGGGAGGGTTGAGAGGAAGGAGAGGTGGAGGAGAGGTTGGGGGAGAGGGTGGGAGAGAGGGGGGTAAGGGGAGGAGAGGGGAAAGGAGAGAAAGGAGGGGGGAAAGATAGGAGGAGGGTTTTGGGAGATAGGGAAGGGGGGAGAGAGGAAGGAAGGGGGGAGAGAGAATAGGGGGAGAAAAGGGAGGGAGAGAGGGGAGGTGGGTCTCTCCTCTCAGTGCCCCGGGGGGTCTCCCCTCTCGGTGCCCCAGGGTTCCTCACCTCTCAGTGCCCGGGGTCTCCCCTCTCAGTGCCTGGGGTCTCCCCTCTCAGTGCCCGGGGGTCTCCCCTCTCGGTGCCCAGGGTTCTCCCCTCTCAGTGCCCGGGGTCTCCCCTCTCAGTGCCTGGGGTCTCCCCTCTCAGTGCCCTGGGTCTCCCCTCTCAGTGCCCGGGGGTCTCCCCTCTCAGTGCCCGGGGGTCTCCCCCTCTCAGTGCCCTGGGTCTCCCCTCTCAGTGCCTGGGGGGTCTCCTCTCTCAGTGCCTGGGGGTCTCCCCTCTCAGTGCCCGGGGGTCTCCCCTCTCAGTGCCCGGGGGTCTCCCCTCTCAGTGCCCGGGGGTCTCCCCTCTCGGTGCCCGGGGTCTCCCCTCACAGTACCTGGGGGTCTCCCCTCTCAGTGCCCGGGGGTCTCCGCTCTCAGTGCCCGGGGGTCTCCCCTCTCGGTGCCCGGGGTCTCCCCTCACAGTGCCTGGGGTCTCCCCTCTCGGTGCCCGGGGTCTCCCCTCTCAGTGCTCGGGGGTCTCCCCTCTCAGTGCCCGGGGTCTCCCCTCTCAGTGCCCGGGGTCTCCCCTCTCAGTGCCCGGGGTTCTCCCCTCTCAGTTCCCTGGGTCTCCCCTCTTAGTGCCTGGGCGTCTCCCCCTCTCAGTGCCTGGGGGTCTCCCCTCTCAGTGCCCGGGGGTCTCCCCTCACAGTGCCCGGGGTCTCCTCTCTCAGTGCCCGGGGTCTCCCCTCTCAGTGCCCTCGATGTCTCCCCTCTCGGTGCCCAGGGTTCTCCCCTCTCAGTGCCCTGGGTCCTCCCCTCTTAGTGCCTGGGCGTCTCCCCTCTCAGTGCCTCGATGTCTCCCCTCTCAGTGCCCGGGTCTCCCCTCTCAGTGCCTGGGGTTCTCCCCTCTCAGTGCCCGGGGGTCTCCCCTCTCAGTGCCGGGGGTCTCCCCTCTCAGTTCCCGGGGGTCTCCCCTCTCGGTGCCCAGGGTCTCCCCTCTCGTTGCCCTGGGTCTCCCCTCTCAGTGCCTGGGGTCTCCCCTCTCGGTGCCCGGGGTCTCCCCTCTCAGTGCCTGGGGTCTCCCCTCTCGGTGCCCGGGGTCTCCCCTCTCAGTGCCCGGGGTCTCCCCTCTCAGTGCCCCCCGGGGTCTCCCCTCTCAGTGCTCTGGGTCTCCCCTCTCAGTGCCCGGGGTCTCCCCTCTCAGTGCCAAGGGTCTCCCCTCACAGTGCCCGGGGTCTCCTCTCTCAGTGCCCGGGGTCTCCTCTCTCAATGCCCGGCGTCTCCCCTCTCAGTGCCTGGGGTCTCCCCTCTCAGTGCCCGGGGTCTCCCCTCTCAGTGCCTGGGGTCTCTCCTCTCAGTGCCTCGATGTCTCCCCTCTCAGTGCCCGGGGGTCTCCCCTCTCAGTGCCCGGGTCTCCCCTCTCAGTGCCAAGGGTCTCCCCTCACAGTGCCGGGGTCTCCTCTCTCAGTGCCCGGGGTCTCCTCTCTCAATGCCCGGCGTCTCCCCTCTCAGTGCCTGGGGTCTCCCCTCTCAGTGCCCGGGGTCTCCCCTCTCAGTGCCTGGGGTCTCTCCTCTCAGTGCCTCGATGTCTCCCCTCTCAGTGCCCGGGGGTCTCCCCTCTCAGTGCCTGGGGTCTTCCCTCTCAGTGCCTGGGCGTCTCCCCTCTCAGTGCCTGGGGATCTCCCCTCTCAGTGCCTGGGCGTCTCCCCTCTCAGTGCCCGGGGTCTCCCCTCTCAGTGCCTGGGCGTCTCCCCCTCTCAGTGCCCGGGGTCTCCAATCTCAGTGTCTGGGGATCTCCCTTCTCAGTGCCTGGGGATCTCCCCTCTCAGTGGCCTGGGCGTCTCCTCTCTCAGTGCCCCGGGGTCTCCCCTCTCAGTGCCTGTGTCTCCCCTCTCAGTGCCCGGGGTCTCCCCTCTCAGTGCCTGGGGATCTCCCCTCTCAGTGCCCGGGGTCTCCCCTCTCAGTGCCCAGGGTCTCCCCTCACAGTGCCCGGGGTCTCCTCTCTCAGTGCCCGGGGTCTCCCCTCTCAGTGCCTGGGGTCTCCCCTCTCAGTGCCCGGGGTCTCCCCTCTCAGTGCCTGGGGTCTCCCCTCTCAGTGCCTGGGCGTCTCCCCTCTCAGTGCCTGGGCGTCTCCCCTCTCAGTGCCCGGGGTCTCCCCTCTCAGTGCCTGGGGGGTCTCCCCTCTCAGTGCCTCGATGTCGCCCCTCTTAGTGCCTGGGGTCCTCCCCTCTCAGTGCCCGGGTCTCCCCTCTCAGTGCCCGGGGTCTCCCCTCAGTGCCCGGGGTCTCCCCTCTCAGTGCCCGGGGTCTCCCCTCAGTGCCCGGGGTCTCCCCTCTCAGTGCCCGGGGTCTCCCCTCTCAGTGCCCGGGGTTCTCCCCTCTCAGTGCCCTGGGTCTCCCCTCTTAGTGCCTGGGCGTCTCCCCTCTCAGTGCCTGGGGGTCTCCCCTCTCAGTGCCCGGGGTCTCCCCTCACAGTGCCCGGGGTCTCCTCTCTCAGTGCCCGGGGTCTCCACTCTCAGTGCCTCGATGTCTCCCCTCTCGGTGCCCAGGGTTCTCCCCTCTCAGTGCCCTGGGTCTCCCATCTTAGTGCCTGGGCGTCTCCCTCTCAGTGCCTCGATGTCTCCCCTCTCAGAGCCCGGGGTCTCCCCTCTCAGAGCCCGGGTCTCCCCTCTCGGTGCCCGGGGTCTCCCCTCTCAGTGCCTGGGGTCTCCCCCTCTCAGTGCCCGGGGTCTCCCCTCTCAGTGCCCGGGGTCTCCCCTCTCAGTGCTCTGGGTCTCCCCTCTCAGTGCCCGGGGTCTCCCCTCTCAGTGCCATGGGTCTCCCCCTCACAGTGCCCGGGGTCTCCTCTCTCAGTGCCCGGGGGTCTCCTCTCTCAATGCCCGGCGTCTCCCCTCTCAGTGCCTGGGGTCTCCCCTCTCAGTGCCCGGGGTCTCCCCTCTCAGTGCCTGGGGTCTCTCCTCTCAGTGCCTCGATGTCTCCCCTCTCAGTGCCCGGGGGTCTCCCCTCTCAGTGCCCGGGGTCTCCCCTCAGTGCCTGGGGTCTTCCCTCTCAGTGCCTGGGCGTCTCCCCTCTCAGTGCCTGGGGATCTCCCCTCTCAGTGCCTGGGCGTCTCCCCTCTCAGTGCCCGGGGTCTCCCCTCTCAGTGCCTGGGCGTCTCCCCTCTCAGTGCCCGGGGTCTCCAATCTCAGTGTCTGGGGATCTCCCCTCTCAGTGCCTGGGGATCTCCCCTCTCAGTGCCTGGGCGTCTCCTCTCTCAGTGCCCGGGGTCTCCCCTCTCAGTGCCTGTGTCTCCCCTCTCAGTGCCCGGGGTCTCCCCTCTCAGTGCCTGGGGATCTCCCCTCTCAGTGCCCGGGGTCTCCCCTCTCAGTGCCCAGGGTCTCCCCTCACAGTGCCCGGGGTCTCCTCTCTCAGTGCCCGGGGTCTCCCCTCTCAGTGCCTGGGGTCTCCCCTCTCAGTGCCCGGGGTCTCCCCTCTCAGTGCCTGGGGTCTCCCCTCTCAGTGCCTGGGCGTCTCCCCTCTCAGTGCCTGGGCGTCTCCCCTCTCAGTGCCCGGGGTCTCCCCTCTCAGTGCCTGGGGGTCTCCCCTCTCAGTGCCTCGATGTCGCCCCTCTCAGTGCCTGGGGTCTCCCCTCTCAGTGCCCGGGTCTCCCCTCTCAGTGCCCGGGGTCTCCCCTCAGTGCCCGGGGTCTCCCCTCTCAGTGCCCGGGGTCTCCCCTCAGTGCCCGGGGTGTCCCCTCTCAGTGCCCGGGGTCTCCCCTCTCAGTGCCCGGGGTTCTCCCCTCTCAGTGCCCTGGGTCTCCCCTCTTAGTGCCTGGGCGTCTCCCCTCTCAGTGCCTGGGGGTCTCCCCTCTCAGTGCCCGGGGTCTCCCCTCACAGTGCCCGGGGTCTCCTCTCTCAGTGCCCGGGGTCTCCCCTCTCAGTGCCTCGATGTCTCCCCTCTCGGTGCCCAGGGTTCTCCCCTCTCAGTGCCCTGGGTCTCCCCTCTTAGTGCCTGGGCGTCTCCCCTCTCAGTGCCTCGATGTCTCCCCTCTCAGAGCCCGGGGTCTCCCCTCTCAGAGCCCGGGTCTCCCCTCTCAGTGCTCGGGGTCTCCCCTCTCCGTGCTCGGGGTCTCCCCTCAGTGCCCGGGGTCTCCCCTCTCAGTGCCTGGGGTCTCCCCTCTCAGTGCCTGGGGTCTCCCCTCTCAGTGCCTGGGGTCTCCCCTCTCAGTGCCTCGATGTCTCCCCTCTCAGTGCCCGGGGTCTCCCCTCTTAGTGCCCGGGGTCTCCCCTCTTAGTGCCTGGGGTCTCCCCTCTCAGTGCCTCGATGTCTCCCCTCTCAGTGCCCGGGGGTCTCCCCTCTCAGTGCCCGGGGGTCTCCCCTCTCAGTGCCCGGGGTCTCCCCTCAGTGCCTGGGGTCTTCCCTCTCAGTGCCTGGGCGTCTCCCCTCTCAGTGCCTGGGGATCTCCCCTCTCAGTGCCTGGGCGTCTCATCTCTCAGTGCCCGGGGTCTCCCCTCTCAGTGCCTGTGTCTCCCCTCTCAGTGCCCGGGGTCTCCCCTCTCAGTGCCTGGGGATCTCCCCTCTCAGTGCCTGTGTCTCCCCTCTCAGTGCCCGGGGTCTCCCCTCTCAGTGCCTGGGCGTCTCTCCTCTCAGTGCCTGGAGTCTTCCCTCTCAGTGCCGGGGTCTCCCCTCTCAGTGCCTGTGTCTCCCCTCTCAGTGCCCGGGGTCTCCCCTCTCAGTGCACAGGGTCTCCCCTCAGTGCCTGGGGGTCTCCCTGTCAAGAGAGAGGGGATTTGGCATGGGATTAAAGGGGTTACACCCCATTTGGCCACCCTCTACTCTCACCTAGGAAGCAAGGTCTCCCCTCTCAGTGCCTGGGGATCTCCCCTCTCAGTGCCTGTGTCTCCCCTCTCAGTGCCCGGGGTCTCCCCTCTCAGTGCCTGGGCGTCTCTCCTCTCAGTGCCCGGGGTCTTCCCTCTCAGTGCCCGGGGTCTCCCCTCTCAGTGCCTGGGGGTCTCCTCTCTCAGTGCCTGGGGGTCTCCCCTCTCAGTGCCCGGGGGTCTCCCCTCTCAGTGCCTCGATGTCTCCCCTCTCAGTGCCTGGGGTCTCCCCTCTCAGTGCCCGGGGGTCTCCCCTCTCGGTGCCCGGGGTCTCCCCTCTCAGTGCCTGGGGTCTCCCCTCTCAGTGCCCTGGGTCTCGCCTATCAGTGCCCGGGGTCTCCCCACTCAGTGTCCGAAGGTCTCCCCTCTCAGTGCCTGGGGGTCTCCCCTCTCAGTGCCTGGGGGTCTCCCCACTCAGTGTCCGAAGGTCTCCCCTTTCAGTGCCTGGGGGTCTCCCCTCTCAGTGCCTGGGGGTCTCCCCTCTCAGTGCCCGGGGGTCTCCCCTCTCAGTGCCTGGGAGTCTCCCCTCTCAGTGCCTGGGGGTCTCCCCTCTCAGTGCCCTGGGTCTCCCCTCTCAATGCCTGGGGGTATCCCCTCTCAATGCCTGGGGGTCTCCCCTCTCAATGCCTGGGGGTCTCCCCTCTCAATGCCTGGGCGTCTCCCCTCTCAGTGCCTGGGGGTCTCCCCTCTCAGTGACTGGGGGTCTCCCCTCTCAATGCCTGGGGGTCTCCCCTCTCAATGCCTGGGGGTCTCCCCTCTCAGTGCCTGGGGGTCTCCCCTCTCGGTGCCCAGGGTTCTCCCCTCTCAGTGCCCGGGGTCTCCCCTCACAGTGCCCGGGGTCTCCTCAGTGCCAGGGCGTCTCCCCTCTCAGTGCCCGGGGTCTCCCCACTCAGTGCCCGGGTCTCCCCTCTCAGTGCCTGGGGGTCTCCCCTCTCAGTGCCTGGGCGTCTCCCCTCTCAGTGCCTGGGGGTCTCCCCTCTCAGTGCCTGGGGGTCTCCCCTCTCAGTGCCTGGGGGTCTTCGCTCTCAATGCCTGGGGGTCTCCCCTCTATGTGCCTGGGGGTCTCCCCTCTCAGTGCCCGGGGGTCTCCCCTCTCAGTGCCCGGGGGTCTCCCCTCTCAGTGCCCGGGGGTCTCCCCTCTCAGTGCCCGGGGTCTCCCCACTCAGTGTCCGAAGGTCTCCCCTCTATGTGCCTGGGGGTCTCCCCTCTCAGTGCCCGGGGGTCTCCCCTCTCAGTGCCTGGGGGTCTCCCCTCTCAGTGCCTGGGCGTCTTCCCTCTCAATGCCTGGGGGTCTCCCCTCTATGTGCCTGGGGGTCTCCCCTCTCAGTGCCCGGGGGTCTCCCCTCTCAGTGCCCGGGGGTCTCCCCTCTCAGTGCCTGGGGGTCTCCCCTCTCAGTGCCTGGGGGACTCCCCTCTCAGTGCCTGGGCGTCTTCCCTCTCAATGCCTGGGGGTCTCCCCTCTCAGTGCCTGGGGGTCTCCCCTCTCAGTGCCTGGGGGTCTCCCCTCTCAGTGCCCGGGGGTCTCCCCTCTCAGTGCCTGGGGGTCTCCCCTCTCAGTGCCTGGGGGTCTCCCCTCTCAGTGCCTGGGGGTCTCCCCTCTCAGTGCCCAGGCTGCCTCCTGTAATAATGTGGATTTGTCTCACAGAGGAGAGATATTTGGATACTGTAACTGTTTCATAAGGAGGGGGGGGGGGGAGGGGGTAGATCTGTTACTTTACAATAACGCCTCTGGTAGTGAAGGGGTTGAAATGACATTTTTGTTCTGGACACAATGAAAGAAATACATTAATATCCATAGAGGGGGCTGAGTGAGATGGAATTTATAAGAGGCTAGTAACAAATGAATGAGAATTATTAATGAGAAGAGGCACCCGCAGGACATGTGACGTGTGACAGCTCTGCCCAGACGGGACGGTGTTATATTAACAGGTTTAACACGATCAAAAGAGCTGGAAAATAATCACACACAGAATAATATCACACGCAGAATAATATCACACAATATCACACGCAGAATAATATCACACGCAGAATAATATCACATAATATCACACGCAGAATAATATCACACAATATCATACACAGAATAATATCACACACAGAATAATATCACACGTAGAATAATATCACATAATATCACACGCAGAATAATATCACACAACATACGCAGAATAATATCACACGCAGAATAATATCACACAATATCATACGCAGAATAATATCACACGCAGAATAATATCACACAATATCATACGCAAAATAATATCACACACAGAATAATATCACACAATATCACACGCAGAATAATATCACACAATATCACACGCAGAATAATTTCACACGCAGAATATTATCACACACAGAATAATATCACACGTTATCACATGCAGAATAATATCACACAATATCACACACAGAATTATATCACACGCAGAATAATATCACACAATATCACACGCAGAATAATATCACACGCAGAATATCACACAATATCACACACAGAATAATATCACACACAGAATTATATCCCATAATATCACACGCAGAATAATATCACACGCAGAATATCACACACAGAATTATATCACATAATATCACACGCAGAATAATATCACACAATATCACATGCAGAATAATATCACACACAGAATAATATCACACAATATCACACGCAGAATAATATCACACAATAATATCACACGCAGAATAATATCACACGCAGAATAATATGACATGCAGAATATTATCACACACATAATTATATCACATAATAACACATGCAGTATAATATCACACAATATCACACGCAGAATAATACCACACACAAAATAATAACACACACACACACACACACACACAATGAGAAACACACACAATGAGAAACACACACAATGAGACACACACAAACACAATGAGACACACACACTTTCCCATCTGTGGGATTTCTGCCCAAATTAAAGATGGCCGCCGGTGTCTTCAAACACCTCCCCTAAAGGGTTAGCACAGATCGGAGGCAAGTGTCTGACTCCAAGCCCCTCCCAGCTCTCAGCTGATTGGATGGCTGGAGGCGCCGAGATCAAACCCGGAACACAGAGACATCTGGTGACCTGATCAACTAATATACATTATACACTATACACATATGTTCTATATACAGGGATACACTATACACATATGTTCAATATACAGGGATACACTATACACATGTTCTATATACAGGGATACACTATACACATATGTACTATATACAGGGATACACTATACACATATGTACTATATACAGGGATACACTGTAACACCCTGCACTTATACACTATATACAGGGATACACTGTAACACCCTACACTTATATACACTATATTAGGGATACACTGTAACACCCTGCACTTATATACACTATATTAGGGATACACTGTAACACCCTACACTTATATACACTATATACAGGGATACACAGTGTCACCCAGTGTCTTTTACTCACTGAGCCACTCCCTATCTATATAAGTACAGGGTGTTACAGTGTATCCCTGTATATAGTGTATATAAGTGTAGGGTGTTACAGTGTATCCCTAATATAGTGTATATAAGTGCAGGGTGTTACAGTGTATCCCTAATATAGAGTATATAAGTACAGGGATACACTGTAACACCCTGCACTTATATACACTATATTAGGGATACACT
Organism: Ascaphus truei; assembly: GCF_040206685.1. Lineage (NCBI taxonomy): Eukaryota > Metazoa > Chordata > Amphibia > Anura > Ascaphidae > Ascaphus > Ascaphus truei. The sequence continues at coordinate 61,189 of NW_027454543.1, read as the reverse complement.
GTAACACCCTACACTTATATACACTATATACAGGGATACACTGTAACACCCTGTACTTATATACTCTATATTAGGGATACACTGTAACACCCTGCACTTATATACACTATATTAGGGATACACTGTAACACCCTGCACTTATATACACTATATTAGGGATACACTGTAACACCCTACACTTATATACACTATATACACTATATACAGGGATACACTGTAACACCCTGTACTTATATAGATAGGGAGTGGCTCAGTGAGTAAAAGACACTGGGTGACACTGAGATTGCTTCAGGGGAGCCTGGTTCAATTCCCGGTGTCGGCTCTTTGTGACCTTGGGCAAGTCACTTTATCTCTCTGTGCCTCAGGCACCAAAACCATAGATTGTAAGCTCCACGGGGCAGGGACTGTGCCTGCAAAATGTTTCTGTAAAGCGCTGCATACAACTAGCAGCGCTATACAAAAACATGCTATTATTATTATTATTATTATTATTATTATTATTATTATTATTATATACACCATATACAGGGATACACTGTAACGCCCTGCACTTATATACACTATATTAGGGATACATTGTAACACCCTGTACTTATATACACTATATACAGGGATACACTGTAACGCCCTGCACTTATATACACTATATTAGGGATACATTGTAACACCCTGTACTTATATACACTATATACAGGGATACACTGTAACACCCTGCACTTATATACTATATACAGGGATACACTGTAACACCCTGCATTTATATACAGGGATACACAGTAACACCCTGCACTTATATACAGGGATACACAGTAACACCCTGCATGTATATACACTACATACAGGGATACAATGTAACACCCTTCACTTATATATACTATATACAGGGATACACTATAACACCCTGCACTTATATACTAGATACAGGGTTACACTGCAACACCCTGCAATATACAGGGATACACTATACACATGTTCTATATACAGGGATACACTATACACATATGTACTATATACAGGGATACACTATACACATATGTACTATATACAGGGATACACTGTAACACCCTGCACTTATACACTATATACAGGGATACACTGTAACACCCTACACTTATATACACTATATTAGGGATACACTGTAACACCCTGCACTTATATACACTATATACAGGGATACACTGTAGCACCCTGCACTTATATGCTATATATAGGGATACACTGTAACACCCTGCACGTATATACACTATATACAGGGATACAATGTAACACCCTTCACTTATATATACTATATACAGGGATACACTGTAACACCCTGCACTTATATACAGGGATACACTGTAACACCCTGCACTTAAACACTATATACAGGGATACACTGTAACACCCTGCACTTATATACTATATACAGGGATACACTGTAACACCCTGCACTTATATATTATATATGCTGTATACAGGAGGAGAAGAAATAGCAATTGGAGCATGGATGCTGCTGACCCACAGGCTGCTGTGAAAGGTCAGGAAGGAGCAGGGGTGAAAGTTCAAGGGGGACTGGGGTGAAAGGTCAGCAGAAACCTTTGGAGTGATGCCATGTGACAATAGGATGCATTATATACATGTACAGTGCTGGTGACAGCCTACTGACTGTGACACTAGATAGTGACATGCGGTGACACTGACTGCACATTGGGTAATTACAGGACGTACAGTCACACCGGGTAAATCCTCTCCCTAGATCTTGAGGAAGCCGCACAGGAGCTGCTTGCTGAGCTGGACAGACTGACCTTGAACATGCAGGCTCTCACCCAGTACCAAGTCTCCGTTCTCCAGGTCACCAAAGTGCTGGTAAGAGGGACTGACCAGCACAGCACACGTGAGGGCCCCCTCTTCTCTGAGCTTTCCACCTGATCTCATTAACCCTTTCACTGGCAGGGGGGCTAGGAACACATTAATGTCACGGTCACTGAGAGAGGGCTAAGCGGTCCCCAACCTTGCATATAAACAGGTCGCTCTGTATGCTGGTGCTGAGAATCTCTGCACATCTCCTGTGGTCCCAATGCACTGTCCTTGCCGTTGTGCCAGTCTGCCTTTTTATAGCGTGAATGCTAACCCATAGTAATAACTAACTGGAGGGTAATTCCTTGTGTTTTCCATTGCTTAGCTTTAATGTTATTCTACCGGCGAGCACAGCAGGACCTGCACCAGCTGCTCCCCACCCTCTGAGTGAACACCTGAAAATGGCGGAAAGCTGCCAATCTTATCCTTTACTGTGATGTGAAAGGGTTACATTCAGTTTGGTCCCTCCTTTGTCTGGCTAAGTTATCAGTGTAATCACCGGTGCAGATACTGAATAGATACCGAATAGGTAGAAGTGCCGAAGGGGATTTCTCTGTGTATTTTACCGCCTGGTCCCGGAGTTTTATTTCATAATAATATTTTGAGTTGCATCCCAAGGTTCTGGGTGTGATCCCGTGGGACACACCTTACCACATTATTTTTATAACATTATTTCTTTCTGTAATTCACTCAGCCAGGGTCCCTGAGCCTTAGCTGTGTGTCTTAGGTAGTCTGGATCCCCGGTTCGACTCCCGGTAAGGCAAATTGTTGGGTTATTTTTTATAACTTTGTGTGTTCTGTGGGTTGTGGAGATTTCTGGCTTTGTGCAGACCCACACCACCCCCAGAATCCGCTCTCTGAGCTGGTATAGTCCGGCTGACGGGTGGGGTGCCCTAGTATGTAGGATCTAGACTCGTGGGGTGACCCCATCGGAGGACCGGGGTAGTGGCACTTTACTATGCTAGTGGGTATAGACTAGAATTGTATTTGTTTTGGCACAGTCACACTGTACCGTGACAGTTATTGGACATCAGCAAGTGATTGTTTAGTAAACCCCTTTATGTGACTCACCTAATGTTACTCACGCATGATACTGGGACCATTGAAGAGCACTTTGGTCCCTTGTTGAGGTGTGACAGACAGGGGCACAATGAGGGGACTGTTATATTGAATGCTTATTTACAGTGTTGATGTTTGGCACCGTACAGTTCACTTTCCGGATTGGCCCCTTGACACCGAGACCGACCATGAACCACTGTGAAGCCCTGATCAGCATCGGTTTGTATAGTTACACAACCTCCATCTGGAAACATGGGGAATTGAGTGCCGACCAATCAGCAGAGACCTGTCCTCCACTGTGATGCTCAGTCTCAGGGCGGTGGGCTGTGACCGTGCCGAAGAACAGCCCCATGGGGTGGGAAACTGGAACTGCCCAATAGGAATGGAGCCGACAGGGCTAGGACCCAACTTTACAGGTCTATCCCGCAAAGCAGACATCTGGCTGCTGGGGAGAGAACAATGCTCCGCTTTTAGAGTATGTAAATTCCCAGCAGGAGGGCTCGCCTTTCCCCACCTCATCATTATCCAGAGACTCTGCACCTGGCCCCACACAAAGGCCGGCCACTCAACCATTGCTAGTGGCCCAAGCACACACTGCGTCACATAGTAATACACACAAACCATAGATACATAATAAATGCTGTGCACAGATAACTGGGGATAACTTATTAACGGGGCTGGTGGCCATTTTGTGGCTCTGAGATGGATATTTTGACCCTGTACCTGGATCGCTATCTTGACTAGTAGGGGCAACGAGCGGGCCTAACCTTGCTGCCCCTGCTGTCACAATATTGATTTCCGTAAAACTGGGAAGTGTACAGTAGATGTCATGTTGTGTTACAGATGCTCCACATCTTTCTTCTGCAGCTAATTAGAAACACTTCCTGTTTGCTACCAGTAATTATTCATTCACTTGGTCAGAAATGTGCTGCGTTGGAGGGGTTCTGTTGGTGTGGGGCCTGCTGCTTTATTACGGTCACCTGAACAGACGGAACCTGTCTCCCCTATTTCTAGTGTTCCTGGATGGATAACATTGAGAAACTCTCCAAGCACAGGAAATGCCTCCCGCTGACCTCTGACCCCGCAGACTGACCTGACGGCATCAAAGCTGTGTATGGACGTCACCGAGTGCTTTATTATCTGGGTCAAAAGGGGTTAACACAAGAGACAATTTTGTGATGTGATTGTAACGTCATCTTTTCTGTTGTGATATCACCGTGGATAAGGGATGCCATGTGACCTGGTGGGGGGACTGGACAGTGACCCTCCAATGTCTGAGCTGTGGGTATTGTAATACACCGGGCAAGATATGCTTGGGATAATCTTCAGGAATAGACGTGTATCTGATCAATGTCTCATTCTCTCTTTCTAGTCTGTATGCAACTTCCCTGTGAGAAAATGTTTAACATGTCCAAGTGTCCACTGCAATCTCTGTCATTGTGTGTATGGAAATGTACAGAATGTACACTAGTATACAATACATATATTACATTATAGTACAATGCACATAAGAAAGAGATCTCCAACTCAAGACGAGCTCCAGTTTCATATCCGTTTTCCACTCCAGAGTGTCCCCTCATGCTGACCCATAGAAAGGGTAAAACAATTCACGTGTATATAAAACTCTCAGCGTCCCATTGTAGGATTGTGCTGCACTGTACAATGGTGCTCCATATAATAACTTTGTCATTATTATTATAATGATAGATCAGTAGAACATGAGATCTCTCTGACCTTCCTACCAGACGTCTGTATAAGTCACAGGCACAGTCAGCCAAGGAGCTTGCAATCTGTTTGGTAAAGCAGCGGAATAAAGTGACATCACAACCTAACAGTACTTGGTTTCGAGCAGGGATCCAGCACCCCAAAGATCAGAGCCTCAATGACTAGGCCTCTCTCTCGTTTATATTACAACATACATTACTGAGATGGGGGAGTACAGTCTGCCTGCATCAGCACCGGCCCCAACCTTACCGGTTTTAGGTGTTAGAACTGGAGCTCTTAACCCAAATAGAATAAATCCTCAGAATGAGAACCTAATCAAATATCAAAGTGACCTGTGCATGATGACAAAGTGTGTAGTATAAAGGGACAATCGCAAACAAGTGACACAACAATATTTCACATTCATAGTGATAGAACAGTGCGCACAATAATACAAAAATAAAAAGTGGAATAGTGGTTGCTGCTCAAACCCTTAGGAGAATTGTTGCACCAGTTCTTCACACATGCCTTTCGTCATCCAAATCAGGGGAGCACCATGAAATAACCTGGAAAGTAGAAGAAAACGGACACAATATAGTACAATAAGCCTTATCAAGACCCAGGATGTGGATTGATGATATGAGTTCTACTCACATATTCCCTAATAATAAAGGCAATTCCCAAATCTATGGCAAATAATCTGCACTGGTCGTCTGCTAGAAGAGGAGACGTCCAAGGGAAATTACACAAAGGAGACCGATATAAACTATTCTTTATGTAATATTGGCATTTCAAATGGAACACAATGTGTATGTTCTTCAAACGCATATTAAAACTGTGAAACTTGGGTCATGGCGGGTATTCTTAGACTCAAGGACCTGGGTCCAGACCTAAAACCTAAACCTTTTGAGTATTTTCAGAAAGAGAAAAACCTTCCTAACAGAATTTCTCCACTATCTTCAACTAAAAACATGCTATTCCAAATCGGGCCCCCTCCAAACCCTTAAAACAATTTGAAACCATGTGCCTGGACAATAAGGGCACCCCCTGACTTATATCCCAGCTTTACAGCCTCTTAACTAATTCTACACCCCTAGCTCCAATTTTTTTAAATATATGTTACAATGCGAACAGGACTTGGGGGAGGAGGACTGGGAAGAGGTCCTAGAGGCAGCGGCCAAATGCTCCACAATAAAAGAAACCGCTTACAAGGTACTGATGCGTTGGTACCTAACCCCACTAAAATTGTCCAAGTTCATACCAGGTTACCCCCCGGTCTGCCCAGGCCAGGCCTCATTTATCCATATGTGGTGGTCATGTCCTGAGATCTCGGCTCTATGGAGAGAAGTGATCTCGTGGGTGCAGAGGATTCCAAATAGGGATATCCCCTTAGATCCTTGGCAACATCTCTTAAACAGACCCCACCAGGACCTGTCTCGGTCTGAGATTAAACTGGTGTCCCACATCTCAACAGCCACCAGATGTGAAATCGCTGTGGTCTGGCAGCAAAATGTGCGGCCCTCCATATCCAAGATCAAAAATAAAGTCTGGTTTATCTGTCGTACGGAGAAACTGACCAGTCTCCTGAACGACGCCTGCCCTAAATTCCAGAAAGTGTGGCTCCCATGGATTCTAAACGTGGAAATTTAGGGATTAAATACATATACAATTATGATATGAGGGCTTTCTAGACAAGCCGCCAATTAAAACCCAGAGCGTTTAGCACAGATCATTAAAACTAAAACAACACAAAAATAAGGGAAGGTGACCTCTTGGGACAAGTCCCTCTACGGCCCTTTGGTTTAGGATTTGATGATATATGATGTACTAAGATGTCTTAATTAAAGTGTCAGTCTGCATTTTGTATTTCCCTGCTTTCAAGATGTTGAAGCGACTATACATTGTGTAACGGGAGACCAGGACCTTTAACACCCTTACCCCCGGGATCACCATCACCAGACAGAACACAATAGTTGAATAAACAAAAGTTTATTTTGGCAAGCCAACAAACACACGAAATACACAATCGCAATGTAACACTCACCAACTGGGGCCTGAGGGGGAAGAATCTAGCCGCAACTAAGTGCTGGCTTCTGTAGGCTTGCCCTGAACAGCTTCTCCGGCTTCTCGGTGCTATTCTTCCAATAGCACTTTCAAATAGCCGCCAGTTGTGAAGTCACAGCCTCCGTCTCACATTCCAAGAGTATCCCCGAACACTCAACTCGCTCTGGTACTCTGATCGGCCGCGCTCCTTACATAGCCCTTGGTCTCCTATATTTTTCATGGAGCAGAGGCCACCGACCAATCTGAACACGGATCATGATGTTGCAGCCAATCGGAAGACTAGGGCTTGTCTGTCTGCAACAGGAGGGGGCCGGCTTAGGCACTCTGGACTGCCCATTGAAGATCAGCTGCTGGCGAGTGGGAAATTTGAACTGGCCAATGGGAATCCTGGCTACGGGACTGACAATGGGAAATCATGCCTACGGAACTGAGTCCCGGCAACGGTTCCCTTGGCCAGCCCCATACCTCCCGCTGGGTAGGTGCCTGGGAGAACAATGGCTCTGCACCGCCTAGAAACCAGTTCCCAGACCTGAGTCTCAGCCCTTCCTCACTTACCATCTTCCCGGTCCTCAAGCCGCTCCCAAGCTCTGCCATGAACCGGCATTTCTCCGTATGCAGCCCAGCTAAGTGAATTACTGTGTCAGCACGCAGAGAAATGCTAGCAACACACAGGACATTGCTGACTTGCTAACTGGCACAGGGAATAAAAGTGCTTTTTATACAATCCCAGTCCCCATGACATACAGTTTCCCCTGTATAGATATCACAATGTGATTAGCTCTGTTCTGCAAGGGGTTACACAAAATATATACGTTACATTCAGGCCAAAAGAGCCTCACTGAGGCGGCCATTACACACGGTTTTGGTACTGCTAGCCGGGCTTCACCTTTGTTATGTGAGGCAGGCTGCCCCTATTGTCACACACTGAACTGTAACCCCACACCTCCCTTTCCCCCACCCCTTCTTTTCCTTTTGTACTCTCGGTGTGATGGAAGGCTGCGCTCTCACGGACTCAAAGTCTCGCTGGAGAGTCTCCACACACCCGGATTGGATCCCCCACATGTTCACCGACACTGTACCCGCATCCCCCTCTCTGTCCTATGGATGTGTGCAGATACGTGCTTCAAGGTTTCATCAGGCGTCTGAGAGAAGCACATGTCCATTTTCTTCCACTTTCCGGGTCATTTTGTTGCGCTCCCCTGATTTGGGCAGTGAAAGACCCGCATTACCAGCGGCTGAACGGCCATGAGAAAAAACTAGTGGCTCTGTGTCTGGTTTTAACAGAGCCAAAACTCACTAACCCTGCCTCTGCGCGGGTCTTGAGGGGCATTTTAATGCACAGAATATGGGTTTTGTACAAAAAGCAGAGCTGTGATCAGCCTGCGGATGTTTTGCTGAGCTCACAGCAGCTCATTGTGAAGGTTTCTGCATATATATAATATACATTGTAAGCTTTTCGGGCAGGCCTGGCTTGATGATTGCTGCACCGATTCCCGCGCTCATCCCCACAGCACTTAAACTGATTGCCGGGGGAGAGCGCAGGGCCTCTTCTCTCCGGCATCTTGTGCTTGTGGCACTGCGTTGCTATGACAACACGAGATGAGGCGCAGGAGGAGATGCCAGAGAAAGTAAGTGGCCCGGCACCGAGCCTCAACAGAGTTTCCCTATGTTGTAATTTACGGCTAGGGTGACCAGATGTCCCGGTTTAGCCTGGACAGTCCAGACTTTTTCGGGCTCTGTCCCAATTTTCTGTGCCGATGGCGGCCGTTTGAGCCCATGCGCAGTCGGTGCTTCCCAGCTGTTCGTGCCCATGTGTGGTCGGTGCTTCCCAGCTGCTTGGGCTGATGCATGATTGGTGCTTCCCGGCTGCTTGTGCTCATGTGCGATCGGCGCTTCCCCACTGCTTGTGCTCATGCGCTATCGCCGCTTCCCAGCTGTTTGTGCTCATGTGCGATCAGCGCTTCCCCACTGCTTGTGCTCATGTGCGATCAGCGCTTCCCCACTGCTTGTGCTCATGTGCGATCAGCGCTTCCCCACTGCTTGTGCTCATGTGCGATCAGCGCTTCCCCACTGCTTGTGCTCATGTGCGATCAGCGCTTCCCCACTGCTTGTGCTCATGTGCGATCAGCGCTTCCCCACTGCTTGTGCTCATGTGCGATCAGCGCTTCCCCACTGCTTGTGCTCATGCGTGGTCCACGCTTCCCAGCTGCTCATGCCCGGTTGGTGCTTCCCAGCTGTTCCTACTCATGCGCAGTCGGCGCTTCTTGATTGTTATTGCGCATGCGCGGTCGGCAATTTCCAGCTGCTCATGCTCATGCGCGGTCGGCACTTCCCGATTGTTCGTGGGCATGCGCGGTCGGCGCTTCCCAGCTGTTCATGCTCATGTGCGATCGGTGCTTCCCGGCTGCATGTGCTCATGCGCAATCAGCGCTTCCCGGCTGCTCATGCGAGGTTGGCACATCCCAGCTGCTCATGCGCGGTCGGCACTTCCCGATTGTTCGTGCGCATGCACGGTCGGCACTTCCCAGCTGCCCATGCACATGCGCATTCTGCACTTCCCAGCTGCTCGTACTTATGCGCGGTTGGCACTTCACAATTGTTCATGCGCATGTGCAGTCAGCGCTTCCCGGCTGCTCGTGCGTATACATGGTCGGCACTTCCCGGCTGTTCACATGCTCGCTTAGCAGTTCTCGATTGCTCATGTGCATGCACGGTCGGCACTTCCCAGCTGCTTGTACTACTGTGCGGTTGGCACTTCCCGATTGTTCGTGCGCGGTCGGCACTTCCCGGTTGCTCGTGCGATTGGCACTTCGCGATTGTTCGTGTGCATGCATGGTCGGCTCTTCACGGTGCTCGTGCGCATGAGCGGTCGGTGCTTCCCGGCTGCTCGTGCGCATGCGTGGTTGGCACTTTCTGGCTGCTCGTGCGCACACCCGGTCGGCACTTCCTGGCTGCTCGTGCTTATGCGCGGTCGGCACATCCTGACTGCTCGTGCGCATGCATGGTCGGTACTTCCCGGCTGCTTGTGCCCATGCGCGGTCTGAGCTTCCCTGCTGCTCGTGCTCATGCGTGGTCGGCACTTACCGATAGCTCGTGCACATGCGCAATTGGCACTTCCTGATTGTTCGTGCGCATGCGCGGTCGGCACTTCCTGGCTGCTCGTGCATGCGCACGAGCAATCGGGAAGTGCACACCGTGCATGCGCACGACAGTTGGAAAGCACAGACTGTGCATGAGCAGCTGGGAAGCACCGACCGCGCATGCGCATGAACAGTCGGGATGTGCCGACTTTCCAAGCTGCTTGAGCGCATGCGCGGTCGGAGTTTCCCTGCTGCTCATGCGCATGCATGGTCTGCGCTTTCCGGCTGTCATGCGCATGCACGGTGAGCACTTCCCGATTGCTTGTACGCATGAGCGGTTGGCACTTCCCAATTGTTTGTGTGCATGCGCAGTCGGCACGTCACGATCGCTCATGCGCATGCATGGTCGGCACTTCCTGATTGCTCGTGCGCATGCGCTGTCAGCACTTCCCGATTGTTCATGCGGTTGGCACTTCCCGATTGTGCGTGCGCATGTGCGGTCGGCACTTCCCGATTGTTCGTGCGCATGCGCGGTCGGCACTTCCCGATTGTTCGTGCGCATGAGCGGTCGACACTTCCTGGCTGCTCGTGCTCATGCACAGACGGCACATCGCGACTGTTCATGCGCATGTGCAGTCGGTGCTTCCCAGCTGCTTGTGCGCATGCGCGGTCGGTGCTTCCTGGCTGCTCGTGCGCATGCACGCTCAGCGCTTCCCAGCTGCTTGTGCACATCCGACTGTTCATGCGCATGCATTGTAGGAGCTTCCCGATTGTTCGTGTGCATGCACGGTTGGCACTTCATGCACAGTCAGTGCTTCCTGGCTGCTCGGACGCATGCACAGTCAGCGCTTCCCAGCAGCTCGGACACATGCACGGTCAGCGCTTCCTGGCTACTCGGGAGCATGAGGGTCAGCACTTCCGGGAATGCTCGCGCACAGCCAGTAAGCGCCGACAGTGCATGCGTTGATAAATATTATTTTATATCTATGTTTTCTATATTAAGTAGGATAGTATATAAACATATTCAGCACTGTTGCAGGGTACATGCAACTACACACGCGGGTTTCTTGACAGGGCTTATTTATTTAGCCTTAAAAGATATACAGCACACAAAACAAAAATAGCTTTTCATCAGCAAACAAAAGGAAAAATGGCTTTTCATCAGCAAACAAAAGAAAAATGGCTTTTTCTTCAGCAGGCCAAACAAAACAGCTCTCTTTAGCAGACAGTCTAAAAATAAGGCAGCTACCCTTTTCTATGCAGGGGACAGACAGTTCATAATTTATCTACTTTGCTCACAGACCTTGTATCAGTAATCTCTTCAGTAGTTTACTCCTCTCTCCTCAACAGCCAGCACCCATGTGTCTACAGCCTGGGGTTTTAACACACCTTGATTAGGCAGCTGGGATCCAACTAATTGTCCTGAGGTTCCCAGCTGAAGTTAACCAAGTCACTGCTGCACTGCAGACTAGACATAGGTTTTCCAGGCATATAGCTGGTGGCTTTTATTTACCCTGTCACAAGCACACAATAGGTTAAAATGTCACACAGTTGCTCATGCTTTCTCATGAAAGGATTCTTATGGGCAGCTTGAAACTAATGGTATACAATGTATTTTATTAGTTGAAATAGTGTGACAGGATGTATATGTTAGAGATAAGAATTACTTTGCAAACTGCCTTTCTCACACATTGTATAACTAAGCTATAACTTATATTCTGAAAGGTGTGAGCCTATTTTATAGCTCTGTCTAGCCATGTCTGTTATTTTAAACGGTTCCTAGGATTCTTGTCTGATACTGTATGTCTCTTTCCTAGCTCTGATATATCTTTCTTAGTTCTTTATCTTCCTGAGAAATCAGTGTGTTTTCTTTCCTGAGAAACAAGTGTCATTTAGTCTAGTTACTGTAGCTAAGACCAGTGAGTGATTACTGTCTTTTTGTTCTGAGTGTATAAGGCCTCGGCCATGTCTAGCGCTTGCTTGCGGAGGCGTAGGTCTTAGGGGAAGCTCTTGCGGAGGCGTAGGTCTTGCAAGCGCGCGGAAGCGTAGGTCTTAGGGTAATTTAAAAATCCCCCGCTTGCCGGCGCAACAGGCCGGTCACGTGAGCGGTTCGCCCAATGAGGGCGAACCAGCTCCGTGACGCAATTGGCCGCCCCCTGACGGCGCGCTGGGCAAGCAACCGCAAGGCCAGGGAAAGCACCCGCTTTTCCTGAGCCTCAGTGCGCCTCAGCACGCCAGCGGTAAGCCTGGCCGAGGTCTAAGAAGGGAGCAATGTTAATAATACATTACTACTTTCTACCTTCTACCATCTTAGGCCTCGGCCAGGGTTCCTGCTGGCGTGCGGAGGCGCGCTGAGGCTCAGGGAAAGCGGGTGCTTTCCCTGGCCTTAAACAGCGCGCCATCCGGGGGCGTGTAGGCAGGCGGGCCAGTGACATCACGGAGCTGGTTCGCCCTCATTGGGCAAACTGCTCACGTGAACGGCCCTGCGCGCCGGGAAATTTAAAATTTCCCTAAGACCTTCCCTTCCGCAAGCGCGCGGAAGCATAGGCGAACCCCTACTAAAGCTGCTCTCATTGCGGCTGTAGGGGCTCAGAGCCGAGCGGAAGTGCGCCTCCGCCCGCAAGCACTAAACATGGACGCGGCCTTAGGGCCGTTCTATACTGTTTGCGGCCGTGCGCGCGTGTGCATGTGCGTACGCGCGTGCACATGCCGCATGCTTTTCGTGTGTATGCTGAGCTGTGAGCAGGTACTGTGTGTTTGTGTGTGTGTGTATATGTAATGTGTAATTTATTATTTATTAAATAAAAAAAACACTTTCGTAAAAAGAAAATATTTATTAACTTTGTGCAGACACACACATTCATATACATACATACAAACACACACATACATACATTTCAGCGCCGGTAGCGGCGCAAAAACATTATTTTGCCAGTCTTCCCCGCTGTCTGTCGGCATCCCGCTCCCTGCCGTGCACTCAGCGCCATTATAGAAAGGCTGTCTGTCAGCCAACTAAAATTCCGCACGCGCACCCGGCTCTATAGAACGGCCCATAAGATGCTTGTTACATCGAATAGAAGCATCTAATAATCTACCTTCTTAGATACAGAAGCCATAAAAAGGTATCTTATAACATGTATCCTTGGTACATGAAAGCTGATTGAAGAATAAAAAAGAATGCTGATGTATGAACTGAACCAGGTTTCCTGATTATATCAGTGGAGTCTTTTCTAACACACGTGAGATTTGTCCCGATTTATGTAGCTGTTGCTCTTATTCTCAGTGTTGTACTTTATTTAGCTGCACTGACATTTTGTGACGAGCTGCGCCTGCGCACACTGTTGGTGTTTTACACATACAATAATTTATATCAGGCCTTGTGCAGTAAATGCCTGCCCCCCCTCCCGCTGCCCTTACTGCGTCACTGGGACCTGCGTCACTGCGCGCACTACTGAGGAACATTGTGCCCAAACCCAAGATGGCCGCCGGAAACCTCCCGGCCAGTCACGTGAGTAGCGGAGCGTGACGTTGCAGCGCGTGGAGCGTGTCTGGCGGTGACGCGCACGGTGTACGGAGGGCGGAGGAAAGCGCGGGCGGGGATCCCGGACACACTCACCGCCAACACGGACTTCCTGTGGGACAAGCGCACCGGCCTGGCTGCGAGAAGGGTGAGGGGGACGACAACATGGCGCCCGCTGCTATGCGGGGGAAAATGGCGACGGGAAAGGGGGGGTGTGTGTCCCGTCACCCGTTACCGCCCGGGCCCTGGGCTGCCCAGTGACGTCAGCAGGGCAAGCGTCTGACGTCGAGTTATAACAGTCAGCAGTGACGTCAGAGCTGGCACCAACACGACTAGTTAACGTCACAGGATTTACATTGTATCTGCGTCTCACACCCCAACTGTACCAACACGTGACGTCATGGGGGTGCGAGGGGAACGGGAAAGCTGGGTGCGAGGGGAACGGGAAAGCGGGTGCGAGGGGAACGGGAAAGCTGGGTGCGAGGGGGGGGGGAAAGCTGGGTGCGAGGGGGGGGGGAAAGCTGGGTGCGAGGGGGGGGGGAAAGCTGGGTGCGAGGGGGGGGGAAAGCTGGGTGCGAGGGGGGGGGGAAAGCTGGGTGCGAGGGGGGGGGGAAAGCTGGGTGCGAGGGGGGGGGGAAAGCTGGGTGCGAGGGGGGGGGGAAAGCTGGGTGCGAGGGGGGGGGGAAAGCTGGGTGCGAGGGGGGGGAAAGCTGGGTGCGAGGGTGCGAGGGGGGGGAAAGCTGGGTGCGAGGGGGGGGGGGGAAGCTGGGTGCGAGGGGGGGGGGGAAGCTGGTGCGAGGGGGGGGGGGAAGCTGGGTGCGAGGGGGGGGGGGGAAGCTGGGTGCGAGGGGGGGGGGGAAGCTGGGTGCGAGGGGGGGGGGGGAAGCTGGGTGCGAGGGGGGGGGGGAAGCTGGGTGCGAGGGGGGGGGGAAGCTGAGGGGGGGGGGGAAAGCTGGGTGCGAGGGGGGGGGGAAAGCTGGGTGCGAGGGGGGGGGGGAAAGCTGGGTGCGAGGGGGGGGGGGAGAAGCTGGGTGCGAGGGGGGGGGGGGAAGCTGGGTGCGAGGGGGGGGGGGAAAGCTGGGTGCGAGGGGGGGGGGGGAAGCTGGGTGCGAGGGGGGGGGGGAAGCTGGGTGCGAGGGGGGGGGGGGAAGCTGGGTGCGAGGGGGGGGGGGGAAGCTGGGTGCGAGGGGGGGGGGGGGAAGCTGGGTGCGAGGGGGGGGGGGGAAGCTGGGTGCGAGGGGGGGGGGGGGAAGCTGGGTGCGAGGGGGGGGGGGGAAGCTGGGTGCGAGGGGGGGGGGGGAAGCTGGGTGCGAGGGGGGGGGGGGAAGCTGGGTGCGAGGGGGGGGGGGGAAGCTGGGTCCAAGGGGGGGGGGGGGAAGCTGGGTGCGAGGGGGGGGGAAGCTGGGTGCGAGGGGGGGGGGGGGAAGCTGAGTGCGAGGGGGGGAGGAAGCAAGCTGAGTGCGAGGGGGGGAGGAAGCAAGCTGAGTGCGAGGGGGGGAGGAAGAAAGCTGAGTGCGAGGGGGGGGGAAAGAAAGCTGAGTGCGAGGGGGGGGGGAAAGAAAGCTGAGTGCGAGGGGGGGGGGAAAGAAAGCTGAGTGCGAGGGGGGGGGGAAAGAAAGCTGAGTGCGAGTGGGGGGGGAAGAAAGCTGAGTGCGAGGGGGGGGGGGAAGAAAGCTGAGTGCGAGGGGGGGGGGAAAGAAAGCTGAGTACGAGGGGGGGGGGAAAGAAAGCTGAGTGCGAGGGGGGGGAAAGAAAGCTGAGTGCGAGGGGGGGGGGGGAAAGAAAGCTGAGTGCGAGGGGGGGGGGGGAAAGAAAGCTGAGTGCGAGGGGGGGGGGAAAGAAAGCTGAGTGCCGGGGGAAAGAAAGATTGTGGGGGGAAGCTGGTTGCGAGGGGGGATGGGGGGAAGCTGGTTGCGAGGGGGGATGGGGGGAAGCTGGGTGCGAGGGGGGGGGGAAGCTGGGTGCGAGGGGGGGGGGGAAAGCTGGGTGCGAGGGGGGGGGAAAGCTGGGTGCGAGGGGGGGGGAAAGCTGGGTGCGAGGGGGGGGAAAGCTGGGTGCGAGGGGGGGGGAAGCTGGGTGCGAGGGGGGGGGAAGCTGGGTGCGAGGGGGGGGAAGCTGGGTGCGAGGGGGGGGAAGCTGGGTGCGAAGGGGGGGGAGAAAGCTGGGTGCGAAGGGGTTAGGGGGAAGAAAGCTGGGTGCGAAGGGGGGGGAAGAAAGCTGAGTGCGAGGGGGGGAAAGAAAAGATTGTGGGGGGAAGCTGGTTGCGAGGGGGATGGGGGGAAGCTGGGTGCGAGGGGGGGGGAAGCTGGGTGCGAGGGGGGGCGAAGCTGGGTGCGAGGGGGGATGGGGGGAAGCTGGGTGCGAGGGGGGATGGGGGGAAGCTGGGTGCGAGGGGGGGCGAAGCTGGGTGCGAGGGGGGATGGGGGGAAGCTGGGTGCGAGGGGGGATGGGGGGACGCTGGGTGCGAGGGGGGATGGGGGGAAGCTGGGTGCGAGGGGGGGCGAAGCTGGGTGCGAGGGGGGATGGGGGGAAGCTGGGTGCGAGGGGGGATGGGGGGAAGCTGGGTGCGAGGGGGGGGGAAGCTGGGTGCGAGGGGGGGGGAAGCTAGGTGCGAGGGGGGGGAAGCTGGGTGCGAGGGGGGGGGGAAAGCTGGGTGCGAGGGGGGGGAAAAGCTGGGTGCGAGGGGGGGGGAAGCTGGGTGGGTGCGAGGGGGGGGAAAAGCTGGGTGCGAGGGGGGGAAAGCTGGGTGCGAGGGGGGGAAAAGCTGGGTGCGAGGGGGGGGGAAAAGCTGGGTGCGAGGGGGGGGGGAAAGCTGGGTGCGAGGGGGGGGGGAAAGCTGGGTGCGAGGGGGGGGGAAAGCTGGGTGCGAGGGGGGGGGAAAGCTGGGTGCGAGGGGGGGGGGAAAGCTGGGTGCGAGGGGGGGGGAAAGCTGGGTGCGAGGGGGGGGGAAAGCTGGGTGCGAGGGGGGGGGAAAGCTGGGTGCGAGGGGGGGGGAAAGCTGGGTGCGAAGGGGGGGGGAAGAAAGCTGGGTGCGAGGGGGGGGGGAGAAAGCTGGGTGCGAGGGGGGGAGGAAGAAAGCTGAGTGCGAGGGGGGGAGGAAGAAAGCTGAGTGAGAGGGGGGGGGAAGAAAGCTGAGTGCGAGGGGGGGGGGGAAAGAAAGCTGAGTGCGAGGGGGGGGGGAGAAAGCTGAGTGCGAGGGGGGGAAGAAAGCTGAGTGCGAGGGGGGGAAAGAAAGCTGAGTGCGAGGGGGGAAAGAAAGCTGAGTGCGAGGGGGGGGAAAGAAAGCTGAGTGCGAGGGGGGGGGGAAAGAAAGCTGAGTGCGAGGGGGGGGGGAAAGAAAGCTGAGTGCGAGGGGGGGGGGAAAGAAAGCTGAGTGCGAGGGGGGTGAAAGAAAGCTGGGTGCGAGGGGGGGGAGAAAGCTGGGTGCGAGGGGGGGAGGGGAAAGAAAGCTGAGTGCCGGGGGAAAGAAAGATTGTGGGGGGAAGCTGGTTGCGAGGGGGGATGGGGGGAAGCTGGGTGCGAAGGGAGGGGAAGAAAGCTGGGTGCGAAGGGGGGGGAAGAAAGCTGGGGGGAAGAAAGCTGGGTGCGAAGGGGGAGGAAGAAAGCTGAGTGCGAGGGGGGGAGGAAGAAAGCTGAGTGCGAGGGGGGGGGGAGAAAGCTGGGTGCGAGGGGGGGAGGAAGAAAGCTGAGTGCGAGGGGGGGAGGAAGAAAGCTGGGTGCGAGGGGGGGGGAGAAAGCTGGGTGCGAGGGGGGAGGAAGAAAGCTGAGTGCAAGGGGGGGAGGAAGAAAGCTGAGTGCGAGGGGGGGAGGAAAAAAGCTGAGTGCGAGGGGGGGGAAGAAAGCTGAGTGCGAGGGGGGGGGAAAAGAAAGCTGAGTGCGAGGGGGGGGGGAGAAAGCTGAGTGCGAGGGGGGAAAGAAAGCTGAGTGCGAGGGGGGGGAAAGAAAGCTGAGTGCGAGGGGGGGGAAAGAAAGCTGAGTGCGAGGGGGGGGGAAAGAAAGCTGAGTGCGAGGGGGGGAAAGAAAAGATTGTGGGGGGAAGCTGGTTGCGAGGGGGATGGGGGAAGCTGGGTGCGAGGGGGGATGGGGGGAAGCTGGGTGCGAGGGGGGATGGGGGGAAGCTGGGTGCGAGGGGGGATGGGGGGAAGCTGGGTGCGAGGGGGGGGGAAGCTGGGTGCGAGGGGGGGGGGAAGCTGGGTGCGAGGGGGGGGGAAGCTGGGTGCGAGGGGGGGGAAGCTGGGTGCGAGGGGGGGGGAAGCTGGGTGCGAGGGGGGGAAAGCTGGGTGCGAGGGGGGGGGAAAAGCTGGGTGCGAGGGGGGGGAAAAGCTGGGTGCGAGGGGGGGAAGCTGGGTGCGAGGGGGGGGGGAAAGCTGGGTGCGAGGGGGGGGGGAAAGCTGGGTGCGAGGGGGGGGGAAAAGCTGGGTGCGAGGGGGGGGGGAAAGCTGGGTGCGAGGGGGGGGGGAAAGCTGGGTGCGAGGGGGGGGGGAAAGCTGGGTGCGAGGGGGGGGGAAAAGCTGGGTGCGAGGGGGGGAAAGCTGGGTGCGAGGGGGGGGGGGGAAAGCTGGGTGCGAGGGGGGGGGAAAAGCTGGGTGCGAGGGGGGGGGGAAAGCTGGGTGCGAGGGGGGGGGGAAAGCTGGGTGCGAGGGGGGGGGGAAAGCTGGGTGCGAGGGGGGGGGAAAGCTGGGTGCGAGGGGGGGGAAAGCTGGGTGCGAGGGGGGGGAAAACTGAGTGCGAGGGGGGGGGAAAGCTGGGTGCGAGGGGGGGGGGAAAGCTGGGTGCGAAGGGGGGGGGGAAGAAAGCTGGGTGCGAGGGGGGGGGGAAGAAAGCTGAGTGAGAGGGGGGGGGGAAGAAAGCTGAGTGCGAGGGGGGGGGAAAGAAAGCTGAGTGCGAGGGGGGGGGAGAAAGCTGAGTGCGAGGGGGGGAAGAAAGCTGAGTGCGAGGGGGGGGAAAGAAAGCTGAGTGCGAGGGGGGGGAAAGAAAGCTGAGTGCGAGGGGGGGGAAAGAAAGCTGAGTGCGAGGGGGGGGAAAGAAAGCTGGGTGCGAGGGGGGGGGGAGAAAGCTGAGTGCGAGGGGGGGAGGAAGAAAGCTGGGTGCGAGGGGGGGGGAAGCTGGGTGGGTGCGAGGGGGGGGAAAAGCTGGGTGCGAGGGGGGGAAAGCTGGGTGCGAGGGGGGGGGGGAAAGCTGGGTGCGAGGGGGGGGGAAAGCTGGGTGCGAGGGGGGGGGAAAGCTGGGTGCGAGGGGGGGGGGAAAGCTGGGTGCGAGGGGGGGGGAAAGCTGGGTGCGAGGGGGGGGGAAAGCTGGGTGCGAGGGGGGGAAAACTGGGTGCGAGGGGGGGGGAAAGCTGGGTGCGAGGGGGGGGGAAAGCTGGGTGCGAAGGGGGGGGGGAAGAAAGCTGGGTGCGAGGGGGGGGGGGAAGAAAGCTGAGTGAGAGGGGGGGGAAGAAAGCTGAGTGCGAGGGGGGGGGGAAAGAAAGCTGAGTGCGAGGGGGGGGGGAGAAAGCTGAGTGCGAGGGGGGAAAGAAAGCTGAGTGCGAGGGGGGGGGAAAGAAAGCTGAGTGCGAGGGGGGGGAAAGAAAGCTGGGTGCGAGGGGGGGGAGAAAGCTGAGTGCGAGGGGGGGGGGAAAGAAAGCTGGGTGCGAGGGGGGGGGGGAAAGAAAGCTGGGTGCGAGGGGGGGGCAGAAAGCTGGGTGCGAGGGGGGGAGGGGAAAGAAAGCTGAGTGCCGGGGGAAAGAAAGATTGTGGGGGGAAGCTGGTTGCGAGGGGGGATGGGGGGAAGCTGGGTGCGAAGGGAGGGGAAGAAAGCTGGGTGCGATGGGGGGGGGGAAGAAAGCTGGGTGCGAAGGGGGGGGAAGAAAGCTGGGTGCGAAGGGGGAGGAAGAAAGCTGAGTGCGAGGGGGGGAGGAAGAAAGCTGAGTGCGAGGGGGGGGGAGAAAGCTGGGTGCGAGGGGGGGAGGAAGAAAGCTGAGTGCGAGGGGGGGAGGAAGAAAGCTGGGTGCGAGGGGGGGGGAGAAAGCTGGGTGCGAGGGGGGGAGGAAGAAAGCTGAGTGCGAGGGGGGGAGGAAGAAAGCTGAGTGCGAGGGGGGGGGAAGAAAGCTGAGTGCGAGGGGGGGGGGAAAGAAAGCTGAGTGCGAGGGGGGGGAAAGAAAGCTGAGTGCGAGGGGGGGGGGGAAGAAAGCTGAGTGCGAGGGGGGGGGAAAGAAAGCTGAGTGCGAGGGGGGGGAAAGAAAGCTGGGTGCGAGGGGGGGAGGGGAAAGAAAGCTGAGTGCCGGGGGAAAGAAAGATTGTGGGGGAAGCTGGTTGCGAGGGGAGGGGAAGAAAGCTGAGTGCGAGGGGGGGAGGAAGAAAGCTGAGTGCGAGGGGGGGAGGAAGAAAGCTGAGTGCGAGGGGGGGGAAAGAAAGCTGAGTGCGAGGGGGGGGGAAAGAAAGCTGAGTGCGAGGGGGGGGGAAAGAAAGCTGAGTGCGAGGGGGGGGGGAAAGAAAGCTGAGTGCGAGGGGGGGGGAAGAAAGCTGAGTGCGAGGGGGGGAAAGAAAGCTGAGTGCGAGGGGGGGGGGAAGAAAGCTGAGTGCGAGGGGGGGGGGGAGAAAGCTGGGTGCGAGGGGGGGGGAAAGAAAGCTGAGTGCCGGGGGAAAGAAAGATTGTGGGGGGAAGCTGGTTGCTAGGGGGGATGGGGGGAAGCTGGGTGCGAGGGGGGGGGAAAGCTGGGTGCGAGGGGGGGGGAAAGCTGGGTGCGAGGGGGGGGGAAAGCTGGGTGCGAGGGGGGGGGAAAGCTGGGTGCGAGGGGGGGGGGGAAAGCTGGGTGCGAGGGGGGGGGGGAAAGCTGGGTGCGAGGGGGGGGAAAGCTGGGTGCGAGGGGGGGGAAAGCTGGGTGCGAGGGGGGGGGGAAGCTGGGTGCGAAGGGGGGTGGAAGAAAGCTGGGTGCGAAGGGGGGGGGAAGAAAGCTGGGTGCGAGGGGGGGGGAGAAAGCTGGGTGCGAGGGGGGGGGGAAAGAAAGCTGGGTGCGAGGGGGGGGGGAAAGAAAGCTGGGTGCGAAGGGGGGGGGAAGAAAGCTGGGTGCGAGGGGGGGGGGAAAGAAAGCTGAGTGCCGGGGGAAAGAAAGATTGTGGGGGGAAGCTGGTTGCGAGGGGGATGGGGGGAAGCTGGGTGCGAGGGGGGGACGGGGGAAAGCTGGGTGCGAGGGGGGGGCGGTGGAAAGCTGGGTGCGAGGGGGGGGAAGCTGGGTGCGATGGGGAACGGGAAAGCTGGGTGCGAGGGGGGGGGGGGAAAGCTGGGTGCGAGGGGGGGGGAAAGCTGGGTGCGAGGGGGGGGGGAAAGCTGGGTGCGAGGGGGGGGGAAAGCTGGGTGCGAGGGGGGGGGGGAAAGCTGGGTGCGAGGGGGGGGGAAAGCTGGGTGCGAGGGGGGGGGAAAGCTGGGTGCGAGGGGGGGGGAAAGCTGGGTGCGAGGGGGGGGAAGAAAGCTGGGTGCGAAGGGGGGGGAAGAAAGCTGGGTGCGAGGAAGGGGGGGAAGAAAGCTGGGTGCGAAGGGGGGGGGGAAGAAAGCTGGGTGCGAGGGGGGGGAAGAAAGCTGGGTGCGAGGGGGGGAGGAAGAAAGCTGGGTGCGAGGGGGGGAGGAAGAAAGCTGAGTGCAAGGGGGGGAGGAAGAAAGCTGAGTGCGAGGGGGGGAAGAAAGCTGGGTGCGAGGGGGGGGGGAAGAAAGCTGAGTGCGAGGGGGGGGGGAAAGAAAGCTGAGTGCGAGGGGGGGAAGAAAGCTGAGTGCGAAGGGGGGGAAGAAAGCTGGGTGCGAGGAAGGGGGGGGAAGAAAGCTGGGTGCGAAGGGGGGGGGAAGAAAGCTGGGTGCGAGGGGGGGGAAGAAAGCTGGGTGCGAAGGGGGGGGAAGAAAGCTGGGTGCGAGGAAGGGGGGGGAAGAAAGCTGAGTGCCGGGGGAAAGAAAGATTGTGGGGGGAAGCTGGTTGCGAGGGGAGGGGAAGAAAGCTGAGTGCGAGGGGGGGAGGAAGAAAGCTGAGTGCGAGGGGGGGAGGAAGAAAGCTGAGTGCGAGGGGGGGGAAGAAAGCTGAGTGCGAGGGGGGGGGGAAAGAAAGCTGAGTGCGAGGGGGGGGGAAAGAAAGCTGAGTGCGAGGGGGGGGGGGAAAGAAAGCTGAGTGCGAGGGGGGGGAAGAAAGCTGAGTGCGAGGGGGGAAAGAAAGCTGAGTGCGAGGGGGGGGGGAAGAAAGCTGAGTGCGAGGGGGGGGGGGAGAAAGCTGGGTGCGAGGGGGGGGGAAAGAAAGCTGAGTGCCGGGGGAAAGAAAGATTGTGGGGGGAAGCTGGTTGCTAGGGGGGATGGGGGGAAGCTGGGTGCGAGGGGGGGGGAAAGCTGGGTGCGAGGGGGGGGGGAAAGCTGGGTGCGAGGGGGGGGGAAAGCTGGGTGCGAGGGGGGGGGGAAAGCTGGGTGCGAGGGGGGGGGGAAAGCTGGTGCGAGGGGGGGGAAAGCTGGGTGCGAGGGGGGGGAAAGCTGGGTGCGAGGGGGGGGGGAAGCTGGGTGCGAAGGGGGGTGGAAGAAAGCTGGGTGCGAAGGGGGGGGGAAGAAAGCTGGGTGCGAGGGGGGGGGAGAAAGCTGGGTGCGAGGGGGGGGGGAAAGAAAGCTGGGTGCGAGGGGGGGGGGGAAAGAAAGCTGGGTGCGAAGGGGGGGGGAAGAAAGCTGGGTGCGAGGGGGGGGGGAAAGAAAGCTGAGTGCCGGGGGAAAGAAAGATTGTGGGGGGAAGCTGGTTGCGAGGGGGGATGGGGGGAAGCTGGGTGCGAGGGGGGGACGGGGGAAAGCTGGGTGCGAGGGGGGGGCGGTGGAAAGCTGGGTGCGAGGGGGGGGAAGCTGGGTGCGATGGGGAACGGGAAAGCTGGGTGCGAGGGGGGGGGGGAAAGCTGGGTGCGAGGGGGGGGGGAAAGCTGGGTGCGAGGGGGGGGGAAAGCTGGGTGCGAGGGGGGGGGGAAAGCTGGGTGCGAGGGGGGGGGAAAGCTGGGTGCGAGGGGGGGGGGGAAAGCTGGGTGCGAGGGGGGGGGAAAGCTGGGTGCGAGGGGGGGGGAAAGCTGGGTGCGAGGGGGGGGGAAAGCTGGGTGCGAGGGGGGGGAAGAAAGCTGGGTGCGAAGGGGGGGGAGGGGGGAAGAAAGCTGGGTGCGAGGAAGGGGGGGAAGAAAGCTGGGTGCGAAGGGGGGGGGAGAAGAAAGCTGGGTGCGAGGGGGGGGAAGAAAGCTGGGTGCGAGGGGGGGAGGAAGAAAGCTGGGTGCGAGGGGGGGAGAAGAAAGCTGAGTGCAAGGGGGGGAGGAAGAAAGCTGAGTGCGAGGGGGGGAAGAAAGCTGGGTGCGAGGGGGGGGGGAAGACAGCTGAGTGCGAGGGGGGGGGGAAAGAAAGCTGAGTGCGAGGGGGGAGAAAGCTGAGTGCGAAGGGGGGGAAGAAAGCTGGGTGCGAGGAAGGGGGGGAAGAAAGCTGGGTGCGAAGGGGGGGGGAAGAAAGCTGGGTGCGAGGGGGGGGAAGAAAGCTGGGTGCGAAGGGGGGGGAAGAAAGCTGGGTGCGAGGAAGGGGGGGAAGAAAGCTGGGTGCGAAGGGGGGGGAAGAAAGCTGGGTGCGAGGGGGGGGAAGAAAGCTGGGTGCGAGGGGGGAGGAAGAAAGCTGGTGCGAGGGGGGGAGGAAGAAAGCTGAGTGCAAGGGGGGGAGGAAGAAAGCTGAGTGCGAGGGGGGAAGAAAGCTGAGTGAGAGGGGGGGGGGAAGAAAGCTGAGTGCGAGGGGGGGGGGAAAGAAAGCCTGAGTGCGAGGGGGGGGAGAAAGCTGAGTGCGAGGGGGGGGGAAGAAAGCTGAGTGCGAGGGGGGGGAAGAAAGCTGAGTGCGAGGGGGGGGAAGAAAGCTGAGTGCGAGGGGGGGGGAAGAGAAAGCTGGGTGCGAAGGGGGGGAAGAAAGCTGGGTGCGAAGGGGGGGGAAGAAAGCTGGGTGCGAAGGGGGGGAAGAAAGCTGGGTGCGAAGGGGGAGGAAGAAAGCTGAGTGCGAGGGGGGGAGGAAGAAAGCTGAGTGCGAGGGGGGGGGGAGAAAGCTGGGTGCGAGGGGGGGAGGAAGAAAGCTGGGTGCGAGGGGGGAGGAAGAAAGCTGGGTGCGAGGGGGGGGGAGAAAGCTGGGTGCGAGGGGGGGAGGAAGAAAGCTGAGTGCGAGGGGGGGAGGAAGAAAGCTGAGTGCGAGGGGGGGGGAAGAAAGCTGAGTGCGAGGGGGGGGGAAAGAAAGCTGAGTGCGAGGGGGGGGGAGAAAGCTGAGTGCGAGGGGGGAAAGAAAGCTGAGTGCGAGGGGGGGGAAAGAAAGCTGGAGTGCGAGGGGGGGGGAGAAAGCTGGGTGCGAGGGGGGGAGGGGAAAGAAAGCTGAGTGCCGGGGAAAGAAAGATTGTGGGGGTAAGCTGGTTGCGAGGGGGGATGGGGGGAAGCTG
>NW_027454543.1:0-32500 GCF_040206685.1 Ascaphus truei | reverse complement strand
TCTCTGCTGACCAGGAAGAGGGGGGGTTCTGTGTTGGGGGTCTCGCAGCTTATCTCTGCTGATCAGTAAGAGGGGGGGGTCTGTATTGGGGGTCTCGCAGCTTATCTCTGCTGATCAGTAAGAGGGGGGGGGTCTGTATTGGGGGTCTCGCAGCTTATCTCTGCTGATCAGTAAGAGGGGGGGGGTCTGTGTTGGGGGTCTCGCAGCTTATCTCTGCTGATCAGGAAGAGGGAGGGGTCTGTGTTGGGGGTCTCGCAGCTTTTCTGCTGACCAGGAAGAGGGGGGATTCTGTGTTGGGGGTCTCACAGCTTATCTCTGCTGATCAGTAAATGGGGGGTCTGTATTGGGGGTCTCGCAGCTTATCTCTGCTGATCAGGAAGAGGGGGGGGTCTGTGTTGGGGATCTCTGCTTATCTCTGCTGATCAGGAAGAGGGGGGGGGTCTGTGTTGGGGATCTCTCTGCTTATCTCTGCTGATCAGGAAGAGGGGGGGGTCTGTGTTGGGGATCTCTGCTTATCTCTGCTGATCAGGAAGAGGGGGGGGTCTGTGTTGGGGATCTCTGCTTATCTCTGCTGATCAGGAAGAGGGGGGGGTCTGTTTCTGGCCTCTGATCATGAAACCTGTTACCTGCTGGGCCGGTGCCGTGTGGCTGGGTCCTGATTAATCTGTCCTCCCTAGATGCCTCACTCCAGGCGGTACCGTTCGTCAGAGAGAGGCAGCAGAAGCAGTTACCGCGAGCGATACAGAAGCCGCAAGCACCGGCGGAGAAGAAGCAGAACCCGGTCGAGCAGCAGCAGTGACAGAACCCGTGGCCGGCGGCAGCGACACGATGACAGTTACCACGACAGATCCCGCAGGTAGCAGTAGGAGGCCTTCATTCTCTGCTACAGTTGCTGATTTGTTGGCTGCGGTGTCTAGGGCCGTGTGGTAATGATTATTGGCAGCTCGGTAACGGGTCTGCTGGTCTCATTAACCTCTTGACTTGGCCAGTGGCTGCATGCAATGCACGTTAGAGCAGCTAGAAAACGCTGCTGCTTCTGACCTCTTATTTCATCTTTCTTGTTCCATGCTCCATCTGCCACAAATTCAGTCCTGTCATTGTGCCACAAATTCAGTCCCGGCACTGCCTCCCCGTGCCACAAATTCAGTCCCGGCACTGCCTCCCCATGCCACAAATTCAGTCCCGGCACTGCCTCCCCGTGCCACAAATTCAGTCCCGGCACTGCCTCCCTGTACCACAAATTCAGTCCCTGCACTGCCTCACTGTGCAACAAATTCAGTCCCGGCACTGCCTCCCTGTGCCACAAATTCAGTCCCGGCACTGCCTCCCCGTGCCACAAATTCAGTCCCGGCACTGCCTCCCCGTGCCACAAATTCAGTCCCGGCACTGCCTCCCCGTGCCACAAATTCAGTCCCGGCACTGCCTCCCCGTGCCACAAATTCAGTCCCGGCACTGCCTCCCTGTGCCACAAATTCAGTCCCGGCACTGCCTCCCTGTGCCACAAATTCAGTCCCGGCACTGCCTCCCTGTGCCACAAATTCAGTCCCGGCACAGCCTCCCTGTGCCACAAATTCAGTCCCGGCACTGCCTCCCCGTGCCACAAATTCAGTCCCGGCACTGCTTCCCCGTGCCACAAATTCAGTCCCGGCACTGCCTCCCCGTGCCACAAATTCAGTCCCGGCACTGCCTCCCCGTGCCACAAATTCAGTCCCGGCACTGCGTCATTGTGCCACAAATTCAGTCCCGGCACTGCCTCCCTGTGCCACAAATTCAGTCCCGGCACTGCCTCCCTGTACCACAAATTCAGTCCCTGCACTGCCTCACTGTGCAACAAATTCAGTCCCGGCACTGCCTCCCTGTGCCACAAATTCAGTCCCGGCACTGCCTCCCCGTGCCACAAATTCAGTCCCGGCACTGCCTCCCCGTGCCACAAATTCAGTCCCGGCACTGCCTCCCCGTGCCACAAATTCAGTCCCGGCACTGCCTCCCTGTGCCACAAATTCAGTCCCGGCACTGCCTCCCTGTGCCACAAATTCAGTCCCGGCACTGCCTCCCTGTGCCACAAATTCAGTCCCGGCACTGCCTCCCTGTGCCACAAATTCAGTCCCGGCACAGCCTCCCTGTGCCACAAATTCAGTCCCGGCACTGCCTCCCCGTGCCACAAATTCAGTCCCGGCACTGCTTCCCCGTGCCACAAATTCAGTCCCGGCACTGCCTCCCCGTGCCACAAATTCAGTCCCGGCACTGCCTCCCCGTGCCACAAATTCAGTCCCGGCACTGCCTCCCCGTGCCACAAATTCAGTCCCGGCACTGCCTCCCCGTGCCACAAATTCAGTCCCGGCACTGCCTCCCCGTGCCACAAATTCAGTCCCGGCACTGCCTCCCCGTGCCACAAATTCAGTCCCGGCACTGCCTCCCTGTGCCACAAATTCAGTCCCGGCACTGCCTCCCTGTGCCACAAATTCAGTCCCGGCACTGCCTCCCTGTGCCACAAATTCAGTCCCGGCACTGCCTCCCTGTGCCACAAATTCAGTCCCGGCACTGCCTCCCCGTGCCACAAATTCAGTCCCGGCGCTGCCTCCCCGTGCCACAAATTCAGTCCCGGCGCTGCCTCCCCGTGCCACAAATTCAGTCCCGGCACTGCCTCCCCGTGCCACAAATTCAGTCCCGGCACTGCCTCCCTGTGCCACAAATTCAGTCCCGGCACTGCCTCCCTGTGCCACAAATTCAGTCCCGGCACTGCCTCCCTGTGCCACAAATTCAGTCCCGGCACTGCCTCCCTGTGCCACAAATTCAGTCCCGGCACTGCCTCCCTGTGCCACAAATTCAGTCCCGGCACTGCCTCCCTGTGCCACAAATTCAGTCCCGGCACTGCCTCCCTGTGCCACAAATTCAGTCCCGGCACTGCCTCCCTGTGCCACAAATTCAGTCCCGGCACAGCCTCCCTGTGCCACAAATTCAGTCCCGGCACAGCCTCCCTGTGCCACAAATTCAGTCCCGGCACAGCCTCCCTGTGCCACAAATTCAGTCCCGGCACAGCCTCCCTGTGCCACAAATTCAGTCCCGGCACTGCCTCCCCGTGCCACAAATTCAGTCCCGGCACTGCCTCCCTGTGCCACGGATCTGATCCACGTAGATGTCTTTGTTTCTAAGCGTACCTTGGAGACTGCATGAAATGTGCGGCTCCTCTTGTGTAAAAGGTGTAATCTGTAAACCGTTTACCAAACCTTTACCCGGTGTCGGGGGAATACTCTGGGATAATTAGGGAATGTCTAGTTAGAAGTGATGGGAGGGGGAGCTGTGTTTTACATGTGTGCAGCGATGTAACCGGTATAACGCTATGTTACACGCCTGGTGGAAGTGCAATATTTACATGTGTACAGCGATGTAACCGGTATAACGCTGTGTTACACGCCTGGTGGAAGTGCAATATTTACATGTGTGCAGCGATGTAACCGGTATAACGCTATGTTCAGTGGTCGACAAATCACCAAAAAATCTACTCGCCACCTAGTACCACACGTGTGCTGCTTGGGCCAATAGGAGCTCGCCACGATGTTAAATCCACTCGCCCGGGGCGAGCAAATGTATAGGTTTGTCGAACACTGGCTATGTTACACGCCTGGTGGAAGTGCAATATTTACTATGTCATTTATTTTGCTGTTACCCAAACTTGCACGGGTGACTTTTTTTTCCTCCTGAGCCGGCACTTGGTTTCAGCAACCAGCGCAGAACGCGCGTCGCGGTTCTCTGAACGCGTGTCGGGGTGCTCCTGCTTTGTTTCAGTCCTTAATTGGTTTTGTGCTTTCCTCCCTTAGTTATGGTGACCGCTCCTCAGACAGAAGAGCTTACGACAGGCGCTACTGTGACACCTACAGGCGGAATGACTACAGCCGAGATAGGGGGGATACCTACTACAACACAGAATATCACCACTCCTACGATGACAGGCGTTCCCGCGATGACAGCTACAGGAGCTGCAAGAGCAGCCGGCGCAAGCAGAAGCGCAGGAAGCGCAGAACCAGGTCTTATAGCCAGTCCTCATCGGTGAGTATTCCCCTGATGTTCACGCTAACGCTCCCCCTTATGTTTTCATTCAGAGGCTTTTGAAGACTCGGTAAGTAAACATCCCCTCCCTTGCACTCAGTTGCTAATGTGTATATTGTGGGATCTTGGGAGTTTGTAGGTATTAATGTCTACAGAGTGTCAAATCCGTCCCTCCATCCACTGTCTGTAGGGATTGTTTCTGAGCATGTTTTGTTATGACCAAGAAGGGCTCTTTGCCATGAAAGAACCAGCTTTGCCCATACGGTCCCCATGTTTGGGTGTTCAGGCCATACCCGTGGGAGGGGAACGTGAGAATAGCACAGTGCACATGAACATCCTCCCAGCTGTGAAGGCCTAGAGGAGAGGTTATTGGAAACCCAGCAGCTGCCATGAGTTAACGTCCCTGATCAGGATCTCCTCCCCTGCTTAATAATGCAGCGGGGGCTTTGCTATCCAAACACATTTGAGGTAATATAGAGATGTGCAGGCTTTTCCCATCTGGATTGAGCGGGAAGGTGCCTTGTGATCCCCAGTAATGAGAATAGAAATGATTGCAAGGATTTAAAGCTTTCAGTCCTGGTCATTATATACGCAGAGCTGTTACTAACTTGCAGACACAGCGAGTCTCCCAGCCGGAGGCAATGATTTCCTGCAGCCCCCACTGATCTGTGCCTAGATAAAATAGTTGTATGCTTAAAACTGGTCTCACATGTTACATACGCCTTTACCTGAAGCGTGTCACCATGTGAGGTGCACATCAGCATGCCAGCGTGAAGTACACACACAAGCAAACTTTTGTGTCCATACACTCCGTCACTACAATGTCCCGCTGAGTGTGTAAAATAGTTGTGCAGGAATCTGATTAAACAGGATAGAAATAATCCTGGGGACTTGTGGGGAAGTTGCGCTCTCTACCAAAGAGCGCTGCTTGGCTATAATCTACTAGATTTCCTAGTTACTAGAGAGCATGTCCAGGCCTGATGGGGGATTACCTGGACCTCCGCACAGTCTGGAGGTTCTGGCTCTTTTCCCTTCTGTGGCCTGGGGAGCCTGTGCCCATTGCACAGTTTAAAACACTTGTTCATCTGCAGCGTCTTCCAGTGTTAGGAAGGGGCAGAGACACAGTATATACAGGGTGGGGGTCCCTGCTGACTGCTGGGAACCCCTGTTATCTGCACACTGCAGGTTTATGTCCGTTCTGACCTGGAGATGAGTTGGGGGGCGGGTGCCTGAGCTCGGGTCGGGGTGCTGCTGAGCTCGGGATCTGGGTACTTTGTCACAATTGTATAGCGCAGATTTCAATTTGCATGGTCTGTTCATGTTATGAAGTGTGTGGGTCTCCAAGGATCTGCAAGGATTGGAAGTGGTCTGTGCTGGGGGTGGGCAGTGTCTGATGGGGGCTGTGCTGAGATGGGGGGGGGGAGGAGTCAGAAGGATTCTGTGCTCAGATGGGGGGGTTATGTGAATGTGTTGAGACGGGGGAATATGTACGGGTGCTGTGCTGTGACGGAAGGGTCTGAATGTGAGTCTGGGTTATAGATGAAAAGGGTCTGCGCTGAGACTTGAGGGGAGGGGCGCCTGTGCTGACACTGGGGGTGTATGGAGGGGTCTGTGCTGGCACTGGGTGCGATGGGAAGGGGTCTGTGCTGAGACTGGGGAAGGGGTTTCTGTTGGATATATTGCACAGTATTGCCCTGTGCTGTTACACTGTGTTGTTAACATGAAGACTGTATGGTTTCTCATTCTCCTCTGAACTCGGGGGGGGTCTTTCCAAAGTGTTTTCTTTTTGTTCTTATTTTTCCTTCTTTTACAACGATGAAAAAAAAAAAAATAGAATGTTTTTTTTCTTTATTTCTTTTTATTTGTGAGTTAGTGTATTTGTATCTTGACCTGTTCCCTTGCAATATCCCTATCGTTATATATTCCTATGTGCCGTATGAATTGGCTGGGAATCTACTGCACACCCTCCTACCTCAAACAACAACAATGTGAATTTCCAAACCAACCAACCAATGTGACGCTGGTTTGAAAATCTGATTGGCTGGTGAATGGTGATGTTTTGCCTGGAATGACGCGTCAACAGAGAAGCCGACAGAGCAGCAGCCGGCCCAAGAGTGCGGAAGACGACGTAGAGGGTCACCTGATCTATCGCATCGGCGACTGGCTACAAGAAAGATGTACAGCCAAATCGTAACATAATTTAGCTCTCTAGTTGTAAGACCCCTCCCCAGAGAAACGCTGCAGACCTGTCTGTCTTTTGTGTTCATTTTTATTTTATTTAATTTTAAACCAAAGAGAACAAAAACACCCTTCCCTCCTCCTCCTCCTCCTCTTCTTCCTTTATTCTTTTTTTTTAAAGCTGCCATGTGCATAGTGTTTTTTTGTACCGTTAGTTGGAGGTCAGGAAGTTAGCGTAAATGACTTGTGGAGGTGGCTCGGGCCTTTAGCCCGAGACCTGCTTTACTCGCAGTGAATTGTCGATATGAGATATATAACCCTGGCGACTGCATTTGTAGGCATCCGCATCACAGCGCTTCACTGGCTCTGTATCTGCCGTTTGCAGTCTGCGGGCCCCTTTAATGCTCCCTCTTTGGATTCCCCCCCACAGATGAGATTGTTGGCACACTCGGAGAAGGAACCTTTGGGCGAGTGGTTCAGTGTATAGATCACCGGAGGTAATTGCAGTTTGTCAAACACCTTTTCCCCTCCGCACACAAGACGTTTACGTGTGAGCCGACCGTGGCCTGCGTCTGAGCATAGTTACAAATCCTGTCCTATCCTCCCACCAGGGACGACCCTCTCCAGGTGTAAAGTACATATCTTTCAATGTTTGCAAATACACTAGTTATTCCTAAAACCTGGCGGTCGTGAGCTTCAAAGGGTTCCCCCAACCCCTAAAAATGGTGGTGCCACATTATAGAAAAAGTATCCTTAAAACTTCCAGGCCTCCCGCTGGCAGTGAAGAGGTTACGCAGAAACATGGCGAGCCCTGGAAAGAAAGATGAGACAACGGTGCAATATTCTTTTCCAGTGGGCAATAAAGAGCTGGAAGAGCTGTAGATCCGCACTTACAATGCGTTAGTGGCAATGAGGCATAACCCACATTACAGCAGAATCTGGCACCTTCCGCTTTCCGTCCCAATGTATCTGTACGAACCTCGGGATATGAGACAAAGAGACAATGGTGCCGATGGTAACGGGGAGGTCCGGATTAGGGGTGAGCACTGTAAGGCGGCTCTGCGTGGGGAGGTCCGGATTAGGGGGGCCCTGTAATGCGGCTCTGCGTGGGGAGGTAGGATTAGGGGGGGCCCCGTAATGCGGCTCTGCGAGGGGAGGTAGGATTAGGGGGGGCTCCGTAATGCGGCTCTGCGAGGGGAGGTAGGATTAGGGGGGGCCCCGTAATGCGGCTCTGCGTGGGGAGGTAGGATTAGGGGGGGGCCCCGTAATGCGGCTCTGCGTGGGGAGGTAGGATTAGGGGGGGCCCCGTAATGCGACTCTGCGATGGGAGGTAGGATTAGTTGGGGGCCCCTTATTGCAGCTCTGTGCGGGGAGGTCTGAATTAGGGGGCACTGTAATGCGTTTCTGCGTGGGGAGGTAGGATTAGGGGGGCACTTTAATGTGGCTCTGTAGTGTATTTGCTTGTTTTAAATGCAGTGTTTGTCCCCCCCCTCACCTTGCGCCTGTTCCCCCCCCTCCTCACCTTGCGCCTGTTCCCCCCCCCCCTCCTCACCTTGCGCCTGCTCCCCCCCCCTCCTCACCTTGCACCTGTTCCCCCCACCCCCTCCTCACCTTGCGCCTGTGTGTCCCCCCCTCTCCTCACCTTGCGCCTGTGTGTCCCCCTCTCCTCACCTTGCGCCTGTGTGTCCCCCCCTCTCCTCACCTTGCGCCTGTGTGTCCCCCCCTCACCTTGCGCCTGTGTGTCCCCCCCTCTCACCTTGCGCCTGTGTCCCCCTCTCCTCACCTTGCGCCTGTGTGTCCCCCATCTCCTCACCTTGCGCCTGTGTGTCCCCCATCTCCTCACCTTGCGCCTGTGTGTCCCCCATCTCCTCACCTTGCGCCTGTGTGTCCCCCATCTCCTCACCTTGCGCCTGTGTGTCCCCCATCTCCTCACCTTGCGCCTGTGTGTCCCCCCCTCTCCTCACCTTGCGCCTGTGTCCCCCTCTCCTCACCTTGCGCCTGTGTGTCCCCCATCTCCTCACCTTGCGCCTGTGTGTCCCCCATCTCCTCACCTTGCGCCTGTGTGTCCCCCATCTCCTCACCTTGCGCCTGTGTGTCCCCCATCTCTTCACCTTGCGCCTGTGTGTCCCCCATCTCCTCACCTTGCGCCTGTGTGTCCCCCCTCTGCTCACCTTGCGCCTGTGTCCCGTCTGTCCCCCCTCTCCTCACCTTGCGCCTGTGTCCCGTCTCTCCCCCTCACCCCCTTTCCTCACCTTGCGCCTGTCCCCCCCTCACCTTGCGTCTCTTTTTAGGGGTGGAGCACGGGTGGCTTTAAAAATCATCAAAAACGTTGAGAAATACAAAGAGGCGGCTCGCCTGGAGATCAACGTGCTGGAGAAAATCAACCAGAAAGACCCTGAGAACAAGCAGTAAGTGAGCTGCGAGGGGCCTGTGCAGAGACAGGTTAGATTGTAAGCTCTGCAGGCGGAGAGGAGCCGTCACAGGACGTCTTTTCTGCAGTGAAGTACAAGTATTGTGCTGTGTACAAGTGCCGTGTACATGACTGGTGCGGAGCAAATAATACACAAAGAAGAATGCAATGTAATAACCGGCCAGAGGTGTACCATTAACTCCTCTCGTGCCGCCACTGTGCCGTGGGCTCGCCCCCTGGCCTGTGGCTGTGCCGTGGGTTTGCCCCCTGGCCTGTGGCTGTGCCGTGGGCTCGCCCCCTGGCCTGTGGCTGTGCCGTGGGTTCGCCCCCTGGCCTGTGGCTGTGCCGTGGGTTCGCCCCCTGGCCTGTGGCTGTGCCGTGGGTTCGCCCCCTGGCCTGTGGCTGTGCCGTGGGTTCGCCCCCTGGCCTGTGGCTGTGCCGTGGGTTCGCCCCCTGGCCTGTGGCTGTGCCGTGGGTTCGCCCCCTGGCCTGTGGCTGTGCCGTGGGTTCGCCCCCTGGCCTGTGGCTGTGCCGTGGGTTCGCCCCCTGGCCTGTGGCTGTGCCGTGGGTTCTCCCCCTGGCCTGTGGCGGTGCCGTGGGTTCTCCCCCTGGCCTGTGCCGTGGGCTCGCCCCCTGGCCTGTGGCTGTGCCGTGGGTTCGCCCCCTGGCCTGTGGCGGTGCCGTGGGTTCTCCCCCTGGCCTGTGGCTGTGCCGTGGGTTCTCCCCCTGGCCTGTGGCTGTGCCGTGGGCTCGCCCCCTGGCCTGTGGCTGTGCCGTGGGTTCTCCCGTGCCCTGTGTAACCACGTCTCTCCTCTCCAGCCTCTGCGTGCAGATGTTTGACTGGTTCGACTATCACGGCCACATGTGCATCTCCTTCCAGCTCCTCGGCCTCAGCACTTTTGACTTCTTGAAGGAGAACAACTACCACCCCTACCCCATCCATCAGGTTCGACACATGGCCGCCCAGCTGTGCCAGGCCGTGAAATGTAAGTGTCTCGCCTGCTGTGCCAGTATCAGAGGGGGCAGAAAGCTCGGACTGATTTATACATTACCAATAAACTCCACTCTCAGGGAAAATGGAGCGTGTATACAAATGTTCTACTCCAGAGAACCGGGGGGGGGGAGGGGGGGATCTGCTCCAGACAGCCTGGGGGAGCCGGGGGGGGGGGACGACATGACCCGGTTGGAGATGGGGGGGGGGGGGGCACGACCTGGTTGGAGATGGGGGGGGGGGGGAAGACGACCCGGTTGGTGGAGATTGGGGGGGGGGGGGAGACACGACCCAGTTGGAGGAGGGGGAACACAACCCGGTTGTTGTGCGACTTGGCTTCTAATACAGAATGTGTGTTTACTTTCAGTTCTTCATGACAATAAGCTCACTCACACAGACCTGAAGCCGGAGAACATCTTGTTTGTGAATGCTGATTCCGAGCTGACGTATAATGTGGAGAAGGTGCGTGTTCCTGTGTTGCCACGAGGCTCACAGATGCTGTGCTTCCTTGTACACGGGGTATGTTACTGGTCACAGTCTCTTCCAGCAGTGGAATGGTGCAATATATTTGGGGTTACGCTCTGTGACCTGCACCCTAGTGGCAAGGCCTGAACTTAACCCTTCACTGCTGAGCAGAATCCCATGTTGGTACTATCGGTGATTGATGTCCCCAGTTAAGATGGCATTGTGCCAACTGGTTGTACCTGTGACTCCAGCCTAACCCCTCCTTGCTGGACCAGTCCAGTTGGCATTTGGCAAAGTCACGTTGGTAATTCCGGGTCCTTGGAGCCCCTCCTACTAATGGTTGTACTCTTCTGGTCTTCCCTTGTGACCGCCCCATCACGCCAAGCAGAGAGATGAGAGGAACGTGAAGAGCACGGACGTCCGAGTGGTTGATTTTGGCAGTGCCACTTTTGATCATGAGCATCACAGCACAATCGTGTCAACGCGACACTACCGAGCCCCGGAGGTGATCCTGGGTACGTGTTACCAGCGCTAATACAGAGGGTGTGCGACTCCCCCACAGCATATTACCATCTATAGCTCCTTTATCCAGGGGAGGTTCACCACTACAGGGTTACTCATCGGCGGGTTTACAAGGGGCAGAATTTAACGGGTGAATATAAGGTTTTCATGCTGAAGTGTTGCACCTCCCCTCAGAGCTCACTCCTCCTCCTTCACCTTTTTAACTTGGGAGGTCTTTTCATTTTGCTGAAGGAACAGGACCTATAATGGTTCTTCCCCTCTTACAGAGGTAAAAGGAAGGGTTCACAGTGTAGTGTAGGACCTGCATTCATTTAGTTATACCTTGGCGTTGGTATGCAGGCTTATGATGCTTTGGCCAAAGGGTTAACTAAATAACCAAGTATTTAATATTATTATTGAAGTATTTTACTTTATACTTTTTACCATATATGTTTTGTCAATGGAATGTAGCATTGGGCTCCCCCGTCTCGAAGTGTTAGACAGCAGAGCGATCTCGCTGGCGGGCGTGTCTGGGCGTGTTCTCTGTAAGGAGGTGTAAGTGCCGTGACTAATGGTCGCCTCGCTGTGTCTGTCCTTCAGAGCTCGGGTGGAATCAGCCCTGCGATGTCTGGAGCATCGGGTGCATTATATTTGAGTATTACGTGGGATTCACGCTGTTTCAGGTCAGTTTGGGGAGGAATGGTCCCTTCACGGGAGTTCAGGAGCACCGCAGTAAACAGAAAGCAGTTGTGACCTGTTTAATCCTATTACCGCAGTGCGTGTTACACAGGATACAGGCTGTCCTGCCGCAGGGTTGTGCCGCTCAGGACGCTGCATGCAGCTGGCACTTCTCACTGGGCAATGGCACTTCCCATAGTGCTTTGCTTCACATATTCACGCGGAAACCCGAGTATATTGCAGAATAATGCGCTGCAGATCCTGTGTAACAGCAGCCCCCTAACCCCTGATGTAACAGCAGCCCCCTAACCCCTGATGTAACAGCAGCCCCCTAACCCCTGATGTAACAGCAGCCCCCTAACCCCTGATGTAACAGCAGCCCCCTAAACCCTGATGTAACAGCAGCCCCCTAAACCCTGACGTAACAGCAGCCCCCTAACCCCTGACGTAACAGCAGCCCCCTAACCCCTGACGTAACAGCAGCCCCCTAACCCCTGACGTAACAGCAGCCCCCTAACCCCTGACGTAACAGCAGCCCCCTAACCCCTGACGTAACAGCAGCCCCCTAACCCCTGACGTAACAGCAGCCCCCTAACCCCTGACGTAACAGCAGCCCCCTAACCCCTGACGTAACAGCAGCCCCCTAACCCCTGACGTAACAGCAGCCCCCTAACCCCTGACGTAACAGCAGCCCCCTAACCCCTGACGTAACAGCAGCCCCCTAACCCCTGACGTAACAGCAGCCCCCTAACCCCTGACGTAACAGCAGCCCCCTAACCCCTGACGTAACAGCAGCCCCCTAACCCCTGACGTAACAGCAGCCCCCTAACCCCTGACGTAACAGCAGCCCCCTAACCCCTGACGTAACAGCAGCCCCCTAACCCCTGACGTAACAGCAGCCCCCTAACCCCTGACGTAACAGCAGCCCCCTAACCCCTGACGTAACAGCAGCCCCCTAACCCCTGACGTAACAGCAGCCCCCTAACCCCTGACGTAACAGCAGCCCCCTAACCCCTGACATAACAGCAGCCCCCTAACCCCTGACATAACAGCAGCCCCCTAACCCCTGACATAAGATCAGAGATCCCTTAATATGCTTCCCATGGTGAGCGAGGCCTTTGTCAGGTTCCAGCTATTAAAGACGTCCTTATTGTTTATCGCAGACTCATGATAACCGAGAGCATCTGGCCATGATGGAAAGGATCCTGGGACCCATCCCATCGCGAATGACACGCAAGACAAGGTGAGAGCCAAGCACTGCACGCGGGTGGGACGTGTCGGGGCTGGCACTGCACACTTTAAGTCTGGCATATTTAGTCGTGTTGCTGCGGGGTGAGGGCTTTGGGCCTGGGCATTGCTGCGGGATGAGGGTTGCGGACCTGGGCATTGCTGTGGGATGGAAGCTGGGCCTTGGGCCCGGGCATTTCTGCGGGATGAGGGCTGGGCCTCGGGCCTGGTCATTGCTGCGGGATGGAAGCTGAGCCTCGGGCCTGGGCGTTGCTGCGGGATGGAAGCTGGGCCTCGGGCCTGGGCATTGCTGCGGGATGGAAGCTGGGCCTCGGGCTTAGGCGTTGCTGCGGGATGAGGGCTGGGCCTCGGGCCTGGGCGTTGCTGCGGGATGGAAGCTGGGCCTCGGGCCTGGGCATTGCTGCGGGATGAGGGCTGGGCCTCGGGCCTGGGCGTTGCTGCGGGATGGAAGCTGGGCCTCGGGCTTAGGCGTTGCTGTGGGATGAGGGCTGGGCCTCGGGCCTGGGCATTGCTGCGGGATGGAAGCTGGGCCTCGGGCCTGGGCGTTGCTGCGGGATGGAAGCTGGGCCTTGCTGTGGGATGGAAGCTGGGCCTCGGGCCTGGGCGTTGCTGCGGGATGGAAGCTGGGCCTCGGGCCTGGGCGTTGCTGCGGGATGGAAGCTGGGCCTCGGGCTTATGCGTTGCTGCGGGATGAGGGCTAGGCCTCGGGCCTGGGCGTTGCTGCGGGATGGAAGCTGGGCCTCGGGCCTGGGCGTTGCTGCGGGATGGAAGCTGGGCCTCGGGCCTGGGCATTGCTGCGGGATGGAAGCTGGGCCTCGGGCTTAGGCGTTGCTGCGGGATGAGGGCTGGGCCTCGGGCCTGGGCGTTGCTGCGGGATGGAAGCTGGGCCTCGGGCTTAGGCGTTGCTGCGGGATGAGGGCTGGGCCTCGGGCCTGGGCGTTGCTGCGGGATGGAAGCTGGGCCTCGGGCTTAGGCGTTGCTGAGGGATGAGGGCTGGGCCTCGGGTCTGGGCATTGCTGCGGGATGGAAGCTGGGCCTCGGGCTTAGGCGTTGCTGCGGGATGAGGGCTGGGCCTCGGGCTTAGGCGTTGCTGCGGGATGAGGGCTGGGCCTCGGGCTTAGGCGTTGCTGCGGGATGAGAGCTGGGCCTCGGGCCTGGGCATTGCTGCGGGATGGAAGCTGGGCCTCGGGCTTAGGCGTTGCTGCGGGATGAGGGCTGGGCCTCGGGCCTGGGCGTTGCTGCGGGATGCAAGCTGGGCCTCGGGCCTGGGCGTTGCTGCGGGATGGAAGCTGGGCCTCGGGCTTAGGCGTTGCTGCGGGATGAGGGCTGGGCCTCGGGCCTGGGCGTTGCTGCGGGATGGAAGCTGGGCCTCGGGCTTAGGCGTTGCTGAGGGATGAGGGCTGGGCCCCGGGCCTGGGCGTTGCTGCGGGATGGAAGCTGGGCCTCGGGCTTAGGCGTTGCTGCGGGATGAGGGCTGGGCCTCGGGCTTAGGCGTTGCTGCGGGATGAGGGCTGGGCCTCGGGCTTAGGCGTTGCTGCGGGATGAGGGCTGGGCATTGCTGCGGGATGATGGCGTTGCTGCGGGATGAGGGCTGGGCATTGCTGCGGGATGATGGCGTTGCTGCGGGATGAGGGCTAGGCGTTGCTGCGGGATGAGGGTTGGGCGTTGCTGCGGGATGAGGGCTGGGCGTTGCTGCGGGATGAGGGCTGGGCGTTGCTGCGGGATGAGGGCTGGGCGTTGCTGCGGGATGATGGCGTTGCTGCGGGATGAGGGCTGGGCATTGCTGCGGGATGAGGGCTGGGCATTGCTGCGGGATGATGGCATTGCTGCGGGATGAGGGCTGGGCATTGCTGCGGGATGATGGCGTTGCTGCGGGATGATGGCGTTGCTGCGGGATGAGGGCTGGGCGTTGCTGCGGGATGATGGCGTTGCTGCGGGATGATGGCGTTGCTGCGGGATGATGGCGTTGCTGCGGGATGAGGGCTGGGCGTTGCTGCGGGATGAGGGTTGGGCATTGCTGCGGGATGAGGGCTGGGCATTGCTGCGGGATGATGGCGTTGCTGCGGGATGATGGCGTTGCTGCGGGATGATGGCGTTGCTGCGGGATGAGGGCTGGGCGTTGCTGCGGGATGATGGCGTTGCTGCGGGATGATGGCTGGGCGTTGCTGCGGGATGATGGCGTTGCTGCGGGATGAGGGCTGGGCGTTGCTGCGGGATGATGGCGTTGCTGCGGGATGAGGGCTGGACGTTGCTGCGGGATGAGGGCGTTGCTGCGGGATGAGGGCTGGACGTTGCTGCGGGATGAGGGCTGGGCGTTGCTGCGGGATGATGGCGTTGCTGCGGGATGATGGCTGGGCGTTGCTGCGGGATGATGGCGTTGCTGCGGGATGAGGGCTGGGCGTTGCTGCGGGATGATGGCTGGGCGTTGCTGCGGGATGATGGCGTTGCTGCGGGATGAGGGCTGGACGTTGCTGCGGGATGAGGGCTGGACGTTGCTGCGGGATGAGGGCTGGGCGTTGCTGCGGGATGAGGGCTGGGCGTTGCTGCGGGATGATGGCTGGGCGTTGCTGCGGGATGATGGCGTTGCTGCGGGATGAGGGCTGGGCGTTGCTGCGGGATGAGGGCTGGGCGTTGCTGCGGGATGATGGCGTTGCTGCGGGATGAGGGCTGGGCGTTGCTGCGGGATGAGGGCTGGGCGTTGCTGCGGGATGAGGGCTGGGCGTTGCTGCGGGATGAGGGCTGGGCATTGCTGCGGGATGAGGGCTGGGCGTTGCTGCGGGATGAGGGCTGGGCGTTGCTGCGGGATGAGGGCTGGGCATTGCTGCGGGATGAGGGCTGGGCATTGCTGCGGGATGATGGCATTGCTGCGGGATGAGGGCTGGGCGTTGCTGCGGGATGAGGGCTGGGCGTTGCTGCGGGATGAGGGCTG
The DNA here is from genome assembly GCF_040206685.1 of Ascaphus truei. Classification (NCBI taxonomy): domain Eukaryota; kingdom Metazoa; phylum Chordata; class Amphibia; order Anura; family Ascaphidae; genus Ascaphus; species Ascaphus truei. Next base: position 17,053 of record NW_027454543.1, on the reverse strand, counting down.
GGCATTGCTGCGGGATGAGGGCTGGGCGTTGCTGCGGGATGAGGGCTGGGCGTTGCTGCGGGATGATGGCGTTGCTGCGGGATGAGGGCTTAGGCATTGCTGCGGGATGAGGGCTGGGCGTTGCTGCGGGATGATGGCGTTGCTGCGGGATGAGGGCTGGGCGTTGCTGCGGGATGAGGGCTGGACGTTGCTGCGGGATGATGGCGTTGCTGCGGGATGAGGGCTGGGCGTTGCTGCGGGATGAGGGCTGGGCGTTGCTGCGGGATGATGGCGTTGCTGCGGGATGAGGGCTGGGCGTTGCTGCGGGATGAGGGCTGGGCGTTGCTGCGGGATGATGGCGTTGCTGCGGGATGATGGCGTTGCTGCGGGATGAGGGCTGGGCGTTGCTGCGGGATGAGGGCATTGCTGCGGGATGAGGGCTGGGCATTGCTGCGGGATGAGGGCTGGGCGTTGCTGCGGGATGAGGGCTGGGCGTTGCTGCGGGATGATGGCGTTGCTGCGGGATGATGGCGTTGCTGCGGGATGAGGGCTGGGCGTTGCTGCGGGATGATGGCGTTGCTGCGGGATGAGGGCTGGGCGTTGCTGCGGGATGATGGCGTTGCTGCGGGATGAGGGCTGGACGTTGCTGCGGGATGATGGCGTTGCTGCGGGATGAGGGCTGGGCGTTGCTGCGGGATGATGGCGTTGCTGCGGGATGATGGCGTTGCTGCGGGATGAGGGCTGGGCGTTGCTGCGGGATGATGGCGTTGCTGCGGGATGAGGGCTGGGCGTTGCTGCGGGATGATGGCGTTGCTGCGGGATGAGGGCTGGGCATTGCTGCGGGATGATGGCGTTGCTGCGGGATGAGGGCTGGGCATTGCTGCGGGATGATGGCGTTGCTGCGGGATGAGGGCTGGGCATTGCTGCGGGATGATGGCATTGCTGCGGGATGAGGGCTGGGCATTGCTGCGGGATGATGGCATTGCTGCGGGATGAGGGCTGGACGTTGCTGCGGGATGAGGGCTGGGCGTTGCTGCGGGATGAGGGCTGGGCATTGCTGCGGGATGATGGCATTGCTGCGGGATGAGGGCTGGGCATTGCTGCGGGATGATGGCATTGCTGCGGGATGAGGGCTGGGCGTTGCTGCGGGATGAGGGCTGGACGTTGCTGCGGGATGAGGGCTGGGCGTTGCTGCGGGATGATGGCGTTGCTGCGGGATGAGGGCTGGGCGTTGCTGCGGGATGAGGGCTGGGCATTGCTGCGGGATGATGGCGTTGCTGCGGGATGAGGGCTGGGCATTGCTGCGGGATGATGGCGTTGCTGAGGGATGAGGGCTGGACGTTGCTGCGGGATGAGGGCTGGGCATTGCTGCGGGCTGGGCATTGCTGCGGGATGGAAGCTGGGCATCGGGCTTAGGCGTTGCTGCGGGATGATGGCGTTGCTGCGGGATGAGGGCTGGGCGTTGCTGCGGGATGATGGCTGGGCGTTGCTGCGGGATGAGGGCTGGGCGTTGCTGCGGGATGATGGCGTTGCTGCGGGATGAGGGCTGGGCGTTGCTGCGGGATGATGGCGTTGCTGCGGGATGAGGGCTGGACGTTGCTGCGGGATGAGGGCTGGACGTTGCTGCGGGATGAGGGCTGGACGTTGCTGCGGGATGAGGGCGTTGCTGCGGGATGAGGGCTGGGCGTTGCTGCGGGATGAGGGCTGGGCGTTGCTGCGGGATGATGGCGTTGCTGCGGGATGATGGCTGGGCGTTGCTGCGGGATGATGGCGTTGCTGCGGGATGAGGGCTGGGCGTTGCTGCGGGATGATGGCGTTGCTGCGGGATGAGGGCTGGGCGTTGCTGCGGGATGAGGGCTGGGCGTTGCTGCGGGATGAGGGCTGGGCGTTGCTGCGGGATGAGGGCTGGACGTTGCTGCGGGATGAGGGCTGGGCATTGCTGCGGGATGAGGGCTGGACGTTGCTGCGGGATGAGGGCTGGACGTTGCTGCGGGATGAGGGCTGGGCATTGCTGCGGGATGAGGGCGTTGCTGCGGGATGAGGGCTGGGCGTTGCTGCGGGATGAGGGCTGGGCGTTGCTGCGGGATGATGGCGTTGCTGCGGGATGAGGGCTAGGCATTGCTGCGGGATGATGGCGTTGCTGCGGGATGAGGGCTGGGCGTTGCTGCGGGATGAGGGCTGGGCGTTGCTGCGGGATGAGGGCTGGGCGTTGCTGCGGGATGAGGGCTGGGCATTGCTGCAGGATGAGGGCTGGGCATTGCTGCGGGATGAGGGCTGGGCGTTGCTGCGGGATGAGGGCTGGGCATTGCTGCGGGATGATGGCGTTGCTGCGGGATGAGGGCTGGGCGTTGCTGCGGGATGGAAGCTGGGCATCGGGCTTAGGCGTTGCTGCGGGATGATGGCGTTGCTGCGGGATGATGGCGTTGCTGCGGGATGAGGGCTGGGCGTTGCTGCGGGATGAGGGCTGGACGTTGCTGCGGGATGAGGGCTGGACGTTGCTGCGGGATGAGGGCTGGGCATTGCTGCGGGATGAGGGCGTTGCTGCGGGATGAGGGCTGGGCATTGCTGCGGGATGAGGGCTGGGCGTTGCTGCGGGATGAGGGCTGGGCGTTGCTGCGGGATGGAAGCTGGGCGTTGCTGCGGGATGATGGCGTTGCTGCGGGATGAGGGCTGGGCATTGCTGCGGGATGATGGCGTTGCTGCGGGATGAGGGCTGGGCGTTGCTGCGGGATGAGGGCTGGGCATTGCTGCGGGATGATGGCGTTGCTGCGGGATGAGGGCTGGACGTTGCTGCGGGATGATGGCGTTGCTGCGGGATGATGGCGTTGCTGCGGGATGAGGGCGTTGCTGCGGGATGAGGGCGTTGCTGCGGGATGAGGGCTGGGCGTTGCTGCGGGATGATGGCGTTGCTGCGGGATGAGGGCTGGGCGTTGCTGCGGGATGATGGCGTTGCTGCGGGATGAGGGCTGGGCATTGCTGCGGGATGATGGCGTTGCTGCGGGATGAGGGCTGGGCATCGGGCTTAGGCGTTGCTGAGGGATGAGGGCTGGGCGTTGCTGCGGGATGAGGGCTGGACGTTGCTGCGGGATGGAAGCTGGGCATCGGGCTTAGGCGTTGCTGCGGGATGAGGGCTGGGCGTTGCTGCGGGATGATGGCGTTGCTGCGGGATGAGGGCTGGACGTTGCTGCGGGATGAGGGCTGGACGTTGCTGCGGGATGAGGGCTGGACGTTGCTGCGGGATGATGGCGTTGCTGCGGGATGATGGCTGGGCGTTGCTGCGGGATGATGGCGTTGCTGCGGGATGAGGGCTGGGCGTTGCTGCGGGATGAGGGCGTTGCTGCGGGATGAGGGCTGGGCGTTGCTGCGGGATGAGGGCTGGGCGTTGCTGCGGGATGATGGCGTTGCTGCGGGATGATGGCGTTGCTGCGGGATGAGGGCTGGACGTTGCTGCGGGATGAGGGCTGGGCATTGCTGCGGGATGAGGGCTGGGCGTTGCTGCGGGATGAGGGCAGGGGGTTGCTGCGGGATGATGGCGTTGCTGCGGGATGAGGGCTGGGCGTTGCTGCGGGATGATGGCGTTGCTGCGGGATGAGGGCTGGGCGTTGCTGCGGGATGAGGGCTGGGCATTGCTGCGGGATGAGGGCTGGACGTTGCTGCGGGATGAGGGCTGGGCGTTGCTGCGGGATGAGGGCTGGGCATTGCTGCGGGATGAGGGCGTTGCTGCGGGATGAGGGCTGGGCGTTGCTGCGGGATGAGGGCTGGGCGTTGCTGCGGGATGATGGCGTTGCTGCGGGATGAGGGCTGGGCATTGCTGCGGGATGATGGCGTTGCTGCGGGATGAGGGCTGGGCGTTGCTGCGGGATGATGGCGTTGCTGCGGGATGAGGGCTGGGCATTGCTGCGGGATGATGGCGTTGCTGCGGGATGAGGGCTGGACGTTGCTGCGGGATGATGGCGTTGCTGCGGGATGATGGCGTTGCTGCGGGATGAGGGCGTTGCTGCGGGATGAGGGCGTTGCTGCAGGATGAGGGCTGGGCGTTGCTGCGGGATGATGGCGTTGCTGCGGGATGAGGGCTGGGCGTTGCTGCGGGATGATGGCGTTGCTGCGGGATGAGGGCTGGGCATTGCTGCGGGATGATGGCGTTGCTGCGGGATGAGGGCTGGGCATCGGGCTTAGGCGTTGCTGAGGGATGAGGGCTGGGCGTTGCTGCGGGATGAGGGCTGGACGTTGCTGCGGGATGGAAGCTGGGCATCGGGCTTAGGCGTTGCTGCGGGATGAGGGCTGGGCGTTGCTGCGGGATGATGGCGTTGCTGCGGGATGAGGGCTGGACGTTGCTGCGGGATGAGGGCTGGACGTTGCTGCGGGATGAGGGCTGGACGTTGCTGCGGGATGATGGCGTTGCTGCGGGATGATGGCTGGGCGTTGCTGCGGGATGATGGCGTTGCTGCGGGATGAGGGCTGGGCGTTGCTGCGGGATGAGGGCGTTGCTGCGGGATGAGGGCTGGGCGTTGCTGCGGGATGAGGGCTGGGCGTTGCTGCGGGATGATGGCGTTGCTGCGGGATGATGGCGTTGCTGCGGGATGAGGGCTGGACGTTGCTGCGGGATGAGGGCTGGGCATTGCTGCGGGATGAGGGCTGGACGTTGCTGCGGGATGAGGGCTGGGCGTTGCTGCGGGATGATGGCTGGGCGTTGCTGCGGGATGAGGGCTGGGCGTTGCTGCGGGATGAGGGCTGGGCGTTGCTGCGGGATGAGGGCTGGGCGTTGCTGCGGGATGATGGCGTTGCTGCGGGATGATGGCGTTGCTGCGGGATGAGGGCTGGGCGTTGCTGCGGGATGATGGCGTTGCTGCGGGATGAGGGCTGGGCATTGCTGCGGGATGATGGCGTTGCTGCGGGATGAGGGCTGGGCGTTGCTGCGGGATGATGGCGTTGCTGCGGGATGAGGGCTGGGCATTGCTGCGGGATGATGGCGTTGCTGCGGGATGAGGGCTGGGCGTTGCTGCGGGATGATGGCGTTGCTGCGGGATGAGGGCTGGGCGTTGCTGCGGGATGAGGGCTGGGCGTTGCTGCGGGATGAGGGCGTTGCTGCGGGATGAGGGCTGGGCGTTGCTGCGGGATGAGGGCGTTGCTGCGGGATGAGGGCTGGGCATTGCTGCGGGATGATGGCTGGGCGTTGCTGCGGGATGAGGGCTGGGCATTGCTGCGGGATGATGGCGTTGCTGCGGGATGAGGGCTGGACGTTGCTGCGGGATGAGGGCATTGCTGCGGGATGAGGGCTGGGCATTGCTGCGGGATGATGGCGTTGCTGCGGGATGAGGGCTGGGCATTGCTGCGGGATGAGGGCTGGGCATTGCTGCGGGATGATGGCATTGCTGCGGGATGAGGGCTGGACGTTGCTGCGGGATGAGGGCATTGCTGCGGGATGAGGGCTGGGCATTGCTGCGGGATGATGGCGTTGCTGCGGGATGAGGGCTGGACGTTGCTGCGGGATGAGGGCATTGCTGCGGGATGAGGGCTGGGCATTGCTGCGGGATGATGGCGTTGCTGCGGGATGAGGGCTGGGCATTGCTGCGGGATGAGGGCTGGGCGTTGCTGCGGGATGATGGCGTTGCTGCGGGATGAGGGCTGGGCATTGCTGCGGGATGATGGCGTTGCTGCGGGATGAGGGCTAGGCGTTGCTGCGGGATGAGGGCTGGGCGTTGCTGCGGGATGATGGCGTTGCTGCGGGATGAGGGCATTGCTGCGGGATGAGGGCTGGGCGTTGCTGCGGGATGATGGCGTTGCTGCGGGATGAGGGCTGGGCGTTGCTGCGGGATGAGGGCTGGGCATTGCTGCGGGATGATGGCGTTGCTGCGGGATGAGGGCTGGGCGTTGCTGCGGGATGAGGGCTGGGCGTTGCTGCGGGATGAGGGCGTTGCTGCGGGATGATGGCGTTGCTGCGGGATGAGGGCTGGGCATTGCTGCGGGATGTTTGGTGCCTGAACCTTCCTATTAATCTTCCCTCGCTCCTGTCTCCCTACAGAAAGCAGAAATACTTTTACCACAGTCGCCTGGACTGGGATGAGAACTCGTCCGCAGGTCGATATGTGAGAGAGAACTGCAAGCCCCTGCGGGTGAGGAGGGCACTAAATGATATCCCCTGGCTGCACACAATGGGGGTCCTTGTACATGCGGCTTACATGCTGAGTACGCGGGAGCTGCGGGGTTGAGTGGTTTGTTCCTTTCTTGCAGAGATATATGATGTCAGAAAGCGAGGATCACCACCAGCTGTTTGACTTGATAGAGGGCATGCTGGAATATGAGCCGTCCAAACGCCTCACGCTGGCAGAGGCGCTGAAGCACCCCTTCTACGACCTGTTAAAAAATGACCCAACCCCCAAACTGTGGGACTCTGGCAGGGACATTAGCCGATGAGGGGTCACCTTGCACACCGCGTGGGGAGACTGCGTGCGTTTCTTTGGCACTCCGAGCAGAGAGCGATTTACACAATATGGTGCTTCTTTTTATTTGTACTGGACATTTTGCTACCCTGTAAAGCTGTTAATATGTGAGATAATATATATATATATATATTGTATATAGGCGCGTGTGCCCGGGTTAGGAGAGGGAGGCCGCCTTGTAAATAAACCAGTCAGACTTGTTTCCTTCTGTCCCCACATACCCCGTCCCGGGGTGTCGCCTGGACCCTGCGCTCCCCTGAATCTCACGGTCCTGTAACTTATAAAGTGTTAGGGGATGAGGGGGGAACTTTCTCTGGAGTTGATGCTGCGATGTATCTGCCAGTGTTTTTATAAGGTTTTGTACAGTCTTTGTGAGAAATAAACCTGACGTGTTCTTTGTATGTGAGCTGGGGTATAGACATCTCATTACACTACCTGGCGTGTTCTCTGTATGTGAGCTGGGATATGGATCTCATTACACTGCCTGGCGTGTTCTGTGTGTGAGCTGGGGTGTGGATATCTCATTACACTGCCTGGCGTGTTCTGTGTGTGAGCTGGGGTATAGACATCTCATTACACTGCCTGGCGTGTTCTGTGTGTGAGCTGGGGTGTGGATATCTCATTACACTGCCTGGCGTGTTCTCTGTATGTGAGCTGGGATATGGATCTCATTACACTGCCTGGCGTGTTCTCTGTATGTGAGCTGGGGTATAGACATCTCATTACACTACCTGGCATGTTCTCTGTGTGTGAGCTGGGGTGTGGATATCATTACACTGCCTGGCGTGTTCTTTGTATGTGAGCTGGGGTGTGAATATCATTACACTGCCTGACGTGTTCTTTGTATGTGAGCTGGGGTGTGGATATCATTACACTGCCTGACGTGTTCTTTGTATGTGAGCTGGGGTATAGACATCTCATTACACTGCCTGACGTGTTCTCTGTATGTGAGCTGGGGTGTGGACATGTGGTCTCCACTTCTTCCAGTATCATTTCTATTGATTTTAGGTTTACAGTGTAATAAATAGAAATACCACGCAACCCTGCCCTTCCCCATTATCTCTTAGCAAACAGTGCTTCCACTGCAGCCAGGGATTCTGGGTAATGACATGCAAATGAGCAGTGTGTCACCTTTTGCATGGTGTACTCATTTGCATATATTACCCAGAATCCCTGGCTGCAGTGGAAGCACTGTTTGCTCAGTAGGGTTGCCAGGTGGCTTCTCAAAACACACTGGAAACGGGTGACACCTCGGTGAGCAGGTATGTTATTTATAAATTCTCCGACCGCTACGTAATTTTTTTGTTTTTCTACATTTCTCTCCGCGTTAGCACCAATTTGCACAATTTCATATTCTATTTCGTAAAAAATGCTGGGAGGGCTCAATCCCCAAATCCCTCCCAGGAACGAGATAGCACATGAAATGGTGCAAATTGGTGCAAACGTGGAGTGAAATGTAGAAAAAAACAAAAAAAATGACGTAACGTTCGGAGAATTTATTAATAACATCTGCAGTCATACTATATACACTATACACACGCTATACCGATCTTACTGCTCCCCTCCCACTACTTCCAAGATTGTAGCACCCCCCTCCTCCTCCCTCACACCACCCCCCTCCTTTCTCACACCACCCCCCTCCTCCTTTCTCACCCACCCCCCCTCCTTTCTCACCCACCCCCCCTCCTTTCTCACACCACCCCCCCTCCTTTCTCACACCACCCCCTCCTCCTTTCTCACCTCCCTCACACCACCCTCCCTCCTCCTTTCTCACCCCCCTCCTCCTTTCTCACACCACCCCCCCTCCTCCTCCTTTCTCACACCACCCCCCCTCCTCCTCCTTTCTCATACCACCCCCCTCCTCCTTTCTCACCACCCCCCCTCCTCCTTTCTCACACCACCCCCCCTCCGCCTCCTTTCTCACACCACCCCCCTCCTCCTCCTTTCTCACACCACCCCCCCCCTCCTCCTCCTTTCTCACACCACCCCCCTCCTCCTCCTTTCTCACACCACCCCCCCTCCTCCTCCTCTCACACCACCCCCCCTCCTCCTCCTTTCTCACACCACCCCCCTCCTCCTCCTTTCTCACACCACCCCCCCTCCTCCTCCCTCACACCACCCCCCCTCCTCCTCCTCCCTCACACCACCCCCCCTCCTCCTCCTCCCTCACACCCCCCCCCCTCCTTTCTCACACCACCCCCTCCTCCTTTCTCACACCACCCCCCCTCCTTTCTCACACCACCCCCCCTCCTTTCTCACACCACCCCCCTCCTTTCTCACACCCCCCCCCCTCCTTTCTCACACCACCCCCTCCTCCTTTCTCACACACCCCCTCCCCCCCCTCCTCCTCCCTCACACCACCACCCCCCCTCCTCCCTCACACCACCACCCCCCCCTCCTCCTCCTCCCTCACACCACCACCCCTCCTCCTCCTCCCTCACACCACCCCCCCTCCTCCTCCTCCCTCACACCACCACCCCCCCTCCTCCTCCTCCCTCACACCACCACCCCCCCTCCTCCTCCTCCCTCACACCACCACCCCCCCTCCTCCTCCTCCCTCACACCACCACCCCCCCTCCTCCTCCTCCCTCACACCACCACCCCCCCTCCTCCTCCTCCCTCACACCACCACCCCCTCTCCTCCTCCCTCACACCACGCCCCCTCCTCCTTTCTCACACGCGATTGCCGCGTGACGTCAGCGGCACACGAGCGGTTCAACCAATGAGGGCGGACTGCTCACAGCCACGCCCCCGGTCGCCCTCTCGTCTCCAGCACCATAGTGCAGGAATCGTTATCACAACAGCTGACGTCACGTGGTCGCGTCGCCTTAGAGCGGGGACCCTGCACCCGGCCACTCGTCACAGCAACGCTGCCCGCATGTTCGGCAAAATACCGGTCTGTCCGGTTCAAAACCGGACACCTAGCAACCCTATTGCTAAGAGATAATGGGGAAGGGCATGGTTGCGGACCTGTGATCCGCGTGCGCACACGTGGTATTTATATTTGCTGCACGGGGGAGGGTTTGTGCCACGGGTTGCTCCCCGTATCGGGTTTAGTGTGGGCTTTGCATGTGGATGTTTCATGTTGGAGAGTCGGGCCAGTGATGTGACATGTTCACGTGACGGTATTTAAGGCTTTGCATGCGTGTTCTATATCTCTCCGTGCCATCTGTCTCCCGTCCTAATCCTGTCCGATACACGGGCGGGCTGCGCTCTCCCCCAGAGGTGGCTGGGTTATGCTTTGTATGTAGGAGCTTCTATTATTAGATATCAAAGCATTTGGAAAAATAATTGATTAAAAACCTGACCTGTTTTTTAATTTTACTTCCATGCAAACGCTGCTGTTTCTAGGGGTTGGATGTGGGTATTAGCGCAGCCCTGCCAGGAACACGCCGACGGGCACTAAAGCGCTTGGTTTCGTGACTGCTAGTTATGCCAGGGGTGCACAAACCCCGAAGCCGGCGCCCCCCTGCATTCCCCCCTCCCACCTGGTGTCCGACGCGACGTCGTGACCCCGCGGCGTCATTTGTTGCTGTGTTACCATGGCGACGCGTCGCTGGAAGCCACCGGAGACCAGGTAAGGGCGGTTAGAGACCTCGTGCGCGCTCCCCTGGCATTTTATTTAAACGCCTTGGGGCAGAGCGTGGGGCCTCTGTAACCGCCGCGCCCCCAGTTTGCGCACCCTTGGTTTATGCCACCGATCACCGACTCCCAACGGATCATTTTGTAAAACGACATCTTCATTTCAGGGCTAATGACGGAGATTCGCACCCGATCCGTCACTTTAAATGCCGGCTCTGGGCGGCGCTGGGCGCATTACCCAGCAGCACCGCTTTGTGAGCCAGGATGAAATGTTTTGAGGTTGACATTTGATAGCTGATCAATTCTCACTCTACTTCCATCCAGATGCTGGGGGCGCTCTCCAGGCCCTTGTACGCGGGCTGCGCGCTCTCCAGGCCCTTGTACACAGGCTGCGCGCTCTCCAGGCCCTTGTACGCGGGCTGCGCGCTCTCCAGGCCCTTGTACGCGGGCTGCGCGCTCTCCAGGCCCTTGTACGCGGGCTGCGCGCTCTCCAGGCCCTTGTACACAGGCTGCGCACTCTCCAGGCCCTTGTACGCGGGCTGCGCGCTCTCCAGGCCCTTGTACGCGGGCTGCGCGCTCTCCAGGCCCTTGTACGCGGGCTGCGCGCTCTCCAGGCCCTTGTACGCAGGCTGCGCGCTCTCCAGACCCTTGTACGTGGGCTGCGGGCTGCGCGCTCTCCAGGCCCTTGTACGCGGGCTGCGCGCGCTCTCCAGGCCCTTGTACGCGGGCTGCGCGCTCTCCAGGCCCTTGTACGCGGGCTGCGCGCTCTACATGCCCTTGTACGCGGGCTGCGCGCGCTCTCCAGGCCCTTGTACGCGGGCTGCGCGCTCTCCAGGCCCTTGTATGCGGGCTGCGCGCTCTCCAGGCCCTTGTATGCGGGCTGCACGCTCTCCAGGCCCTTGTACGCGGGCTGCGCGCTCTCCAGGCCCTTGTACGCGGGCTGCGCGCTCTCCAGGCCCTTGTACGCGGGCTGCGCGCTCTCCAGGCCCTTGTACGCGGGCTGCGCGCTCTCCAGGCCCTTGTACGCGGGCTGCGCGCTCTCCAGGCCCTTGTACGCGGGCTGCGCGCTCTCCAGGCCCTTATACGCGGGCTGCGCACTCTCCAGGCCCTTGTACACAGGCTGCGCGCTCTCCAGGCCCTTGTACGCAGGCTGCGCGCTCTCCAGGCCCTTGTACGCAGGCTGCGCGCTCTCCAGACCCTTATACGCGGGCTGCGCGCTCTCCAGGCCCTTGTACGCGGGCTGCGCGCTCTCCAGGCCCTTGTACGCGGGCTGCGCGCTCTCCAGGCCCTTGTACGCGGGCTGCGCACTCTCCATGCCCTTGTACGTGGGCTGCGCGCGCTCTCCAGGCCCTTGTACGCGGGCTGCGCACTCTCCAGGCCCTTGTACGCAGGCTGCGCGCTCTCCAGACCCTTGTACGCGGGCTGCGCGCGCTCTCCAGGCCCTTGTACGCGGGCTGCGCACTCTCCAGGCCCTTGTGCGCGGGCTGCGCACTCTCCAGGCCCTTGTACGCGGGCTGCGCGCGCTCTCCAGGCCCTTGTATGCGGGCTGCGCGCTCTCCAGGCCCTTGTACGCAGGCTGCGCGCTCTCCAGGCCCTTGTACGCAGGCTGCGCGCTCTCCAGACCCTTGTACGTGGGCTGCGGGCTGCGCGCACTCCAGGCCCTTGTACGCGGGCTGCGCGCGCTCTCCAGGCCCTTGGACGCGGGCTGCGCGCTCTACATGCCCTTGTACGCGGGCTGCGCGCTCTTCAGGCCCTTGTACACAGGCTGTGCACTCTCCAGGCCCTTGTACGCAGGCTGCGCGCTCTCCAGGCCCTTGTACGTGGGCTGCGCGCTCTCCAGGCCCTTGTACGCGGGCTGCGCGCTCTCCAGGCCCTTGTACGCAGGCTGCGCGCTCTCCAGGCCCTTGTACGCAGGCTGCGCGCTCTCCAGGCCCTTGTGTGCGGGCTGCGCGCTCTCCAGGCCCTTGTACGCGGGCTGCGCGCTCTCCAGGCCCTTGTACGCGGGCTGCGCGCTCTCCAAGCCCTTGTACGCGGGCTGCGCGCTCTCCAGGCCCTTGTACGCGGGCTGCGCGCTCTCCAGACCCTTGTACGCAGGGTGCGCGCTCTCCAGGCCCTTGTACGCGGGCTGCGCGCTCTCCAGGCCCTTGTACGTGGGCTGCGCGCTCTCCAGGCCCTTGTACGCGGGCTGCGCGCTCTCCAGGCCCTTGTACGCAGGCTGCGCGCTCTCCAGGCCCTTGTACGCAGGCTGCGCGCTCTCCAGGCCCTTGTGTGCGGGCTGCGCGCTCTCCAGGCCCTTGTACGCGGGCTGCGCGCTCTCCAGGCCCTTGTACGCGGGCTGCGCGCTCTCCAAGCCCTTGTACGCGGGCTGCGCGCTCTCCAGGCCCTTGTACGCGGGCTGCGCGGTCTCCAGACCCTTGTACGCAGGGTGCGCGCTCTCCAGGCCCTTGTACGCGGGCTGCGCGCTCTCCAGGCCCTTGTACGTGGTCTGCGCGCTCTCCAGGCCCTTGTATGCGGGCTGCGCGCGCTCTCCAGGCCCTTGTACGCGGGCTGCGCGCTCTCCGGGCCTGTACGCGGGCTGCGCGCTCTCCGGGCCCTTGTACGCGGGCTGCGCACTCTCCAGGCCCTTGTACGCGGGCTGCGCGCTCTCCAGGCCCTTGTACGCGGGCTGCGCGCTCTCCAGGCCCTTGTACGCGGGCTGCGCGCTCTCCAGACCCTTGTACGCAGGGTGCGCGCTCTCCAGGCCCTTGTACGCGGGCTGCGCGCTCTCCAGGCCCTTGTACGTGGGCTGCGCACTCTCCAGGCCCATGTATGCGGGCTGCGCGCGCTCTCCAGGCCCTTGTACGCGGGCTGCGCGCTCTCCGGGCCCTTGTACGCGGGCTGCGCGCTCTCCAGGCCCTTGTACGCGGGCTGCGCGCTCTCCGGGCCCTTGTACGCGGGCTGCGCGCTCTCTGGGCCCGTGTACTCCGGGTTCCAGCAGGGTGTTGGGTCAGGAATTCCTGGGCTGGCACGGGGGGTTTGGTGCAGATGACCTGAGAGGTGAGGGTTGTGGCCGGATCGCACACGGAGCGTTCAGTCACTGTGTTTGCTTCCTCTGGATAAATACACTGTAAGTACGGACATAGGATAAATACACTGTAAGTACGGATATAGGATAAATACACTGTAAGTACGGATATAGGATAAATACACTGTAAGTACGGATATAGGATAAATACACTGTAAGTACGGATATAGGATAAATACACTAAGTACGGATATAGGATAAATACACTGTAAGTACGGATATAGGATAAATACACTGTAAGTACGGACATAGGATAAATACACTGTAAGTACGGACATAGGATAAATACACTGTTAGTACGGATATAGGATAAATACACTGTAAGTACGGATATAGGATAAATACACTGTAAGTACGGATATAGGATAAATACACTGTAAGTACGGATATAGGATAAATACACTGTAAGTACGGATACTGGATAAATACACTGTAAGTACGGATATAGGATAAATACACTGTAAGTACGGATATAGGATAAATACACTGTAAGTACGGATACTGGATAAATACACTGTAAGTACGGATATAGGATAAATACACTGTAAGTACGGATATAGGATAAATACACTGTAAGTACGGATATAGGATAAATACACTGTAAGTACGGATATAGGATAAATACACTGTAAGTACGGATATAGGATAAATACACTGTAAGTACGGATACAGGATAAATACACTGTAAGTACGGATATAGGATAAATACACTGTAAGTACGGATATAGGATAAATACACTGTAAGTACGGATATAGGATAAATACACTAAGTACGGATATAGGATAAATACACTGTAAGTACGGATATAGGATAAATACACTGTAAGTACGGATATAGGATAAATACACTGTAAGTACGGATATAGGATAAATACACTGTAAGTACGGATACAGGATAAATACACTGTAAGTACGGATATAGGATAAATACACTGTAAGTACGGATATTGGATAAATACACTGTAAGTACGGATATAGGATAAATACACTGTAAGTACGGATACAGGATAAATACACTGTAAGTACGGATACAGGATAAATACACTGTGTACGGATACAGGATAAATACACTGTAAGTACGGATATAGGATAAATACACTGTAAGTACGGATATAGGATAAATACACTGTAAGTACGGATATAGGATAAATACACTGTAAGTACGGATATAGGATAAATACACTGTAAGTACGGATATAGGATAAATACACTGTAAGTACGGATATAGGGTAAATACACTGTAAGTACGGATATAGGGTAAATACACTGTAAGTACGGATATAGGATAAATACACTGTAAGTACGGATACAGGATAAATACACTGTAAGTACGGATATAGGATAAATACACTGTAAGTACGGATATAGGATAAATACACTAAGTACGGATATAGGATAAATACACTGTAAGTACGGATATAGGATAAATACACTGTAAGTACGGATATAGGATAAATACACTGTAAGTACGGATATAGGATAAATACACTAAGTACGGATATAGGATAAATACACTGTAAGTACGGATATAGGATAAATACACTGTAAGTACGGATATAGGATAAATACACTGTAAGTACGGATATAGGATAAATACACTGTAAGTACGGATACAGGATAAATACACTGTAAGTACGGATATAGGATAAATACACTGTAAGTACGGATATAGGATAAATACACTGTAAGTACGGATACTGGATAAATACACTGTAAGTACGGATATAGGATAAATACACTAAGTACGGATACAGGATAAATACACTGTAAGTACTGATATAGGATAAATACACTGTAAGTACGGATACAGGATAAATACACTGTAAGTACGGATACAGGATAAATACACTGTAAGTACGGATATAGGATAAATACACTAAGTACGGATATAGGATAAATACACTAAGTACGGATATAGGATAAATACACTAAGTACGGATATAGGATAAATACACTAAGTACGGATATAGGATAAAATACACTAAGTACGGATATAGGATAAATACACTAAGTACGGATACAGGATAAATACACTGTAAGTACGGATATAGGATAAATACACTGTAAGTACGGATATAGGATAAATACACTGTAAGTACGGATATAGGATAAATACACTGTAAGTACGGATATAGGATAAATACACTGTAAGTACGGATATAGGATAAATACACTGTAAGTACGGATATAGGATAAATACACTGTAAGTACGGATATAGGATAAATACACTAAGTACGGATATAGGATAAATACACTAAGTACGGATACAGGATAAATACACTGTAAGTACGAATATAGGATAAATACACTGTAAGTACGGATATAGGATAAATACACTGTAAGTACGGATATAGGATAAATACACTGTAAGTACTGATATAGGATAAATACACTTAAGTACGGATATAGGATAAATACACTGTAAGTACGGATATAGGATAAATACACTGTAAGTACGGATACAGGATAAATACACTGTAAGTACGGATATAGGATAAATACACTGTAAGTACGGATATAGGATAAATACACTGTAAGTACGGATATAGGATAAATACACTGTAAGTACGGATATAGGATAAATACACTGTAAGTACGGATATAGGATAAATACACTGTAAGTACGGATATAGGATAAATACACTGTAAGTACGGATATAGGATAAATACACTGTAAGCACGGATATAGGATAAATACACTAAGTACGGATATAGGATAAATACACTGTAAGTACGGATACAGGATAAATACACTGTAAGTACGGATACAGGATAAATACACTAAGTACGGATATAGGATAAATACACTGTAAGTACGGATATAGGATAAATACACTAAGTACGGATATAGGATAAATACACTGTAAGTACGGATATAGGATAAATACACTGTAAGTACGGATATAGGATAAAAACACTGTAAGTACGGATATAGGATAAATACACTGTAAGTACGGATACAGGATAAATACACTAAGTACGGATATAGGATAAATACACTGTAAGTACGGATATAGGATAAATACACTAAGTACGGATATAGGATAAATACACTGTAAGTACGGATATAGGATAAATACACTGTAAGTACGGATATAGGATAAATACACTGTAAGTACGGATATAGGATAAATACACTGTAAGTACGGATATAGGATAAATACACTGTAAGTACGGATACTGGATAAATACACTGTAAGTACGGATATAGGATAAATACACTGTAAGTACGGATATAGGATAAATACACTAAGTACGGATATAGGATAAATACACTGTAAGTACGGATATAGGATAAATACACTAAGTACGGATATAGGATAAATACACTGTAAGTACGGATATAGGATAAATACACTGTAAGTACGGATATAGGATAAATACACTGTAAGTACGGATATAGGATAAATACACTGTAAGTACGGATACTGGATAAATACACTGTAAGTACGGATATAGGATAAATACACTAAGTACGGATATAGGATAAATACACTGTAAGTACGGATATAGGATAAATACACTGTAAGTACGGATATAGGATAAATACACTGTAAGTACGGATATAGGATAAATACACTGTAAGTACGGATATAGGATAAATACACTGTAAGTACGGATATAGGGTAAATACACTGTAAGTACGGATATAGGGTAAATACACTGTAAGTACGGATATAGGATAAATACACTGTAAGTACGGATATAGGATAAATACACTAAGTACGGATATAGGATAAATACACTGTAAGTACGGATATAGGATAAATACACTGTAAGTACGGATATAGGATAAATACACTGTAAGTACGAATATAGGATAAATACACTGTAAGTACGGATATAGGATAAATACACTGTAAGTACGGATATAGGATAAATACACTGTAAGTACGGATATTGGATAAATACACTGTAAGTACGGATATAGGATAAATACACTGTAAGTACGGATATAGGATAAATACACTGTAAGTACGGATATAG